>NC_081558.1:167904277-167929590 GCF_022355385.1 Mustela nigripes | reverse complement strand
GGAGGACATGGGGAGTTAGAGAGGAGAAGGGAGTTGGGGGAAATTGGAAGGGGAGGTGAACCATGAGAGACTATGGACTCTGAAAAACAATCTGAGGGTTTTGAAGGGGCCGGGGGTGGGAGGTCGGGGTACCAGGTGGTGGGTATTATAGAGGGCATGGATTGCATGGAGCACTGGGTGTGGTGCAAAAATAATGAATACTGTTATGCTGAAAATAAAGAAAAAATAAATTTAAAAAAAAGGTATGGTCATAGATGCGGGAAAATCCTGTGACAAAATTCAACACTCACTCAGAAAAGGAAGAAGAAGGAGGAGGAGGAGGAGAGAAGAGAAAAGGAAGGAGAAGGAGAAAATACCCAGAAATTTAGGAATAGAAGAAAATTTGATTCTGTAAAGGGTATCTACAAAAAGCCTACAGCTAACATCATATTTAGTGAAAAAATATTCAGGCATTTCCTCCAGAAACTGCTTTTTGAAAGGCTAGAATAAATGACTGAATGCCCATTTTTTACATTTACTATTAAATCATCCACTATAAAATTTTGCCAATGCAAAAAGGCAATAAAAATATACAAAAGTCATGAAAATCAGAAAGGAAGGAATAAAACTCTATTTTCAATAGATTTCATTATTTATGTAGGAAATTTGTAGTAATGTACAAAAAATGTTACAACTAGTAAGTTACTTATAATAAAGTCAAAAGATATAAAGTTAATTAAAAGGGGTAATAATATTTTATACACTAGAAGAAAAAAACTGGAAAATGAAATTTAAATATTCCAAAAATTATAAAAATTGTATTTTTTAAATTGAAGTATAGTTGACACACAATTAATATTAGTTTTAGGTGTACAACATGGTGAATTCACAACTCTATACATTAAGCTATGGTCATCAAGTTGTATCTGCCATCTGTCACCATACAATGTTATTATAGTTCCATTGACTATATTCTCTATGTACCTTCCTTCCCATGACTTATTCATTCCATAACCAGTAGTCTGTACCACCCAATCTCCTTAATGCAATTCAACAATCCTACTACTATCCTCACTGGCAACCTCAATTTGTTCTCTGTATTCATGAATCTATTTATTTGTTTATTTTGTATATTTAGATTCCACACATAAATGAAATCATATGGTATTTGTCTTTCTCTGACTTCACTTAGCATAATACCTTCTAGGTCCATCCATATTGCCACAAATGGCAATATCTCATTCTTTTTTGAAAGCTGAGTAATATTCATCTGTGTGTGTGTGTGTGTGTGTGTGTGTGTGTGTGTGTATCACATCTTCTTTATTCATTCACCTACATGAATGGACAATTGGGCTGCTTCCATATTGTGGTTATTATAAATGATTCTGCAATAAACATAGAAGTGCATATAGCTTTTTGAATTGCTGTTTTTTTGTTTTCTTTCATTAAATATCCAGAAGTGGAATTCCTGGATTATATGGTGTTTCTATTTTCAACTTTTTCTAAGGAACTTCCATACTATTTTCCAGAGTGATTGCATCAATTTACATTCCCACCAAGATTGCACAATGGTCCCTTTTTTTCCCCACATTAGTGATTGTCATTTTTTTTTTTTTTTTTTTTTTTAAAGATTTTTTTTTTTTTTTTGACAGAGAGAAATTACAAGTACACTGAGAGGCAGGCAGAGAGAGAGAGAAGGAAGCAGGCTCCCTGCTGAGCAGAGAGCCCGATGTGGGACTCGATCCCAGGACCCTGAGATCATGACCCGAGCCGAAGGCAGCGGCTTAACCCACTGAGCCACCCAGGCGCCCCAGTGATTGTCTTTTTGATGCTATTTATTCTGACTGGTGTGAGGGGCTGTCTCATTTTGGTTTTGATTTGCACTTCCCTGTTGATTAGTGATATTGAGCATTTTTTAATGTTCTGTTGACCACCTGTATGTCTTCTTTGGAAAAATGTCTATTCAGGACATCTGCCCATTTTTTAAACCCACAATTATAAGACCAATTAATCTATGACAAAGGAGACAAGAATATCAATGGGGAAAAGATAGTCTCTTCAGTAAACGTTGTTGGGAAAACTGGATAGCTAGCTATATGCAAAAGAAGGAAACTGTACTACTTCCTTACACTATACACAAACATAAACTTAAAATTGATTAAATACCTAAATGTGAGACCTGAAACCATAAAACTCCTTAAAGAAAACATAGTAATTTCTTGGACATTGGCCTTAGCAATATTTTCCTGGATGTGTCTCCCAGGCAAAAATAACTTTTGGGACTATACCAAAATAAAAAGTTTTTCACAACAAAGGAAACAAACAACAAAACAAAAAGTCAACTTACTGAATGTCAGAAGATATCTGTAAATGATATATCTGATAAAGGGTTAATATCCAAAATAGATAAGGAACTTAGACAATTCAACACCAAACAACAGCAACAATCTTATGATTTTAACAAATGACGTCAATACCACAGAAATCAGATACAGATTCACACATATATGGTCACCTGGTCTTTGACAAAGTTCTCAAAGTAATTGAATAGGGAAAAGAAAAATATTTTCAAAAAATGGAGCCAGAAAAATCTATATCCATATGGAAAAATTAAAACTCAAACTTAAGGGGTGCCTGGATGGCTCAGTGGGTTAAGCCTCTGCCTTCGGCTCAGGTCATGATCTCAGATTCCTGGATCGAGCCCCGCATCAGGCTCTCTGCTCAGCAGGGAGCCTGCTTCCCTCCTCTCTCTCTGCCTGCCTCTCTGCCTGCTTGTGATCTCTCTCTGTCAAATAAATAAATAAAATCTTAAAAAAAAAAACCTCAAACTTAATCCAACATGTACAAAAATACATCATAGGTCCAAGTCTCATGGCTAAAATTTTTAAGCTACTAGAAGAAAACATATGAAAGAAATCTCTGTCTGTAAAGCATAGGCATCGGTTTCTTAGATATGTCCCCCAAAACATAAGAAATATAAACAAAATATTGGTAAATTATTTTTCCTAAGTAAAAGCCTTTGCACTTCAAAAGCATTGTCAATAAATAAATAAATCAATAAAATATATATTTTATTAATTATTTATAAATATTTATATTCTCCCAGAGGGAGAAAATATTTTCAAATAATGTATTTGAGGGGCTCAGTGGTTTAAGCCTCTGCCTTCGGCTCAGCTCATGATCTCAGGATCCTGGGATCAAGCCCAGCGTGGGGAAATCTCTGCTCAGCGGGGAGCCTGCTTCCCCCCTCCTCTCTGCCTGCCTCTCTGCCTACTTGTGATCTCTTGTCTATCAATTAAATAAATAAAAAAATCTTAAAAAAAATAATGTGTTTGATAAAGGACTTATTTCCAGAATATATTTACCTATCTATCCTAATAACTTAATACTAATATGCTATTAGTATACTTTAATTGAAAAAAAACCCCCACACAGTTAAAATGGATAGAATATATGAATGGATACTTTACTTAAGAAGATACATGGATAGCAAATAAACACACAAGAAGGTGTTTAACAACATTTTCACTAAAAAGTGCAAATAAAGGTGCACTTGGGTGGCTCAGTTGATTAAGTGTCTGCCTTTGTCTCGGGTCATGATTGCAGGGTGCTGGGACCAAACCCCATGTTTTGCTCCCTGCTCATCAGTGAGTCTACTTCTCCCTCTCCCTTTTCCCCTCTGTCTGCTTGTGTGTGTGCGTTTACTCTCTCTCTCTCTCTCTCTCTCAAATAAATAAATAAATAAATAAATAAAATCTTTTTTAAAAATGCAAGTAAAAATTATAATTAGATACCACTATCTACATACTAGAAGAGTAAAGTGAAAATGACTGCTAAGTATTGACAGGAATATAGAGTAACTGGAAATTTTGTAAGTTGTGGGTATGTAAAATTTTCTGGCCACAACTAAAGTTAAATATTCACCTCCTATAAAACGAGGTAGCTGCCACTGTGCAGTCGTAGATATATAGATATAAAATAGAATTTTCTATTTTTATTGAGGTATAATTAGCACACATTATATTTGTTTTGGGTATATGATATAGTGATCTGATATTTGTATTTATTACAAAATAATTACTATAGTAAGTCTAGCTAAAATCCATCACCATACATAGTTATAGATTTTTTTCATAGCATGATAACTATAGCTAATAATACTGAAAATTTGAAAGTTGTTGAGAGTAAATCTTAAAAGATTTCATCATAAGAAAAACACTATTTTAATCATTATCACTTGAGAATTAGAAATTCTTTGTAACAGATGAGTGTCATAATATCTGTCCTGACATCTTACATTACTTTGGTGAAAATTAAACAAGATAATGTACCTAAAAATGTTTGTTAACTCTAACGTGCTGGAAAATGTAATATTAATGTTATTGTTCTTTGCACAGCATACAGTGTAGATATAATGAAATGGATACTTGTTTGAGAAGGTAAAATGACTTCTCAAAGTCTGATTACAAACTCTAAAATATGCTCAAGGGAAAGTATTCATCAACTGACATTGTATTTGCAGAGTAGAATAAATTGCTTACTTAACGTAATTATTATTTTATGTATATTTGTGGTACTTTTTTTTTCTTTTGCTTACTGTTCATAACATTTAAAAAGCAACCCAAATGATGCTACAATTGACAGAAAATAATCTTAAAGCCTTCATTAGCTTCCTTGACTTTATGAACTCAGTTTAAAATACCTAAGTTTGTTCCTTTTTAACTACTTTTTCCTCTCAGTCACACTGGTCATCTGAATCTCTACACAACCACAAATACTGACAGATTGAGGCTGTCGCCTGGTCGAGTGGAAAAAACAAAGCTGTGATGGAGTGGAACAAAAACAGGAAACTGAGTCCAGTGAACAAAGTTTTTGTCTTAATTTTTCTAGCAGGTGAAAAGATGTTCTCTATACTTATTTATGTTAATCTGAAGCTCTTCATTTTTTAAGGCAAAGTGTTTAGATGTGATTCCGGATGTCCTTTAGCTTTAGATTTTAGCTTTATTTATCTATGATCTAGGACAAAAAAATAAATAGAAATAAGAGTGCAAACATTGCACTTTCCCTTGTGGCTGATTCTTGTTCTTTCTTTTTTCCCTATTGTTGGTAAGGTTCAGTTTTTATTTATTGATATAGATCTTTGAGGATTTGACATGCAAGAATGTCATCACTTTGAGACACTACATTTATTCTGTGAAAGCACACATTATTCATTAACAACATTATTTCATTCATCTGTAAAGACTGTCCCCATAGTCAGTGTTTTATGTATGTTACTTGTTTGGGGGCACCTGGCTGGTGCAGTCAATTAAGCATCTGACTCTTGGTTTCCGTTCAGATTGTGATCTCAGGGTTATGGCTCTGTGCTTGGTGCACTCTGCTACAGACTCTCTCTCCCTCTCCCTTTGCCCCTCCCTCTTTCTCCTTCTTTCTTTAAAATAAATAAATAAATCTTTTTAAAAAGATAAATTTATTATTATTTTTCTATTTATTATCAAAGCAAGATGAAATGGATTACTCTATTCTTTGGATCTAAGTTGCCATTATATTTTTATACACTATGAAATTTTAAAAATGCCAATTATAACTGAATACAATTCATTATTCTCATGTGTCTTTATATCCCAATTTGAGGAACGTTACAATGAGCCTTAGATTCAAGGAAACATGTATATTAAAACTTCTATCAACTTATTTTATGTAATAAAGTTATAAAAAATCATTCCAAATTTATGTTATTCTTTCTTTTATTTATCACTATTTCTCTCCCAGTCAACAAAGCACTCAAGAGGAGTGTTTAAAAGTATTATTCAGTAGGCCTCCAAAAATGTCCTTTTGAAGGAATCTTCTACTTTGCTATTTTTAAAATGTGCACTTGAGGAAACCTCACAATATGTACAAGTTTTTAAATTGTTCAACCTTATGTTAAAGCTCTTGCAATGATATTTGAACCCATTGCATAAGTTCTACACAGTCCCTTGTCTAGAGAAGTCAAAAACTAGCTTCTAACAGCTGTTTTTCCAGATGGCAGTATCTACTAAAACAAGACGTGAGACCACACAATTCCAACCGCCCAAAGACACAAATATTTGAAAAGACTTTCTACACATAATCCAATATGCCTTGAGATTTTTGACCCTAAATCTTTATAGACATACACCTCTAACCCATAACCCTTTCCTTGTACATCAGTATATCAATGCTTTTCTGAACTTTTCTTTCCTAGTTACGGAGAATTAAAATGTCATTCCTCCTTTTATTTCCTTAGCTAAACTTGACTGATATTTTAGGGTTTTACCCAAGGATCAACCTCTCTGCAGAGCTTTTTATATTTTTCTTTTGCCACCAACTTATAATCCATTCCCCATATTATAACATTTATCAAAATGTATTATTACCATTATTGTTTTAAAGTCAGTTGCATCAGTTTCCTATTGCTGTTGTCACAAGGTACCAAAAATTAGTGGCTTCTGGTAACAACACAATTGTATTATGATTCTGGAGATGAGAAGTCTGGAGTGAGTCAACAGGGCTGCATTCATTTTAGAACTTTTAGAAGAGAATTAGTTCTCCTGACTTTTCATGTTCAGAAGCTGCCTGCATCACTTGGCTCATGGTTATGAATAACTTTGACCTTCGCTTCTGTCATCTTGTCTCCTTCTCTGGCTTGGATCCTCTTTTTCCCCCTCTTATAAGGACTTTAATATTATATCGGATCCACCTGTATCATCAATTATATTTTCCCTATCTCAAGATCTTTAACTTAATCTCACTTGCAAAGTCTTTCTTGTTATGTAAGGCAGCATATTAATAGGTTCTCAGGATTTTGATATGGACATCCTTAAGGGGCCATTATTCTGCCACTCACATTAATATCCTCAATTAAATTTTGAAAAAAAATGTTTTTAATTTAAATTCCAGTTAGTTAATATACAATGTAGTATTCGTTTCCCAAGTAGAATTTAGTGATTCTTCATTTAAATATAACATCCAGGACTCATAACAAATGTCCTCGTTCTCAATACCCATTAAAAATGTTACCTATCTTCCTGTCCACTTCCCCCTCAGAAATCCTCAGTTTGTTCTCTGTAATTAAGAGTCTGTTTCATGGTTTGCTTGTCTCTTTTTATCACCCATGTTCATCTGTTACGTTTCTTAAATTCCACATGTGAATGAAATCATATGGTATTTATCTTTTTCTAACTGAATTATTTTACTAAACATAATGCACTCTAGCTCCATCTACATCTTGCAAATGGAAATATTCCATTCTTGATGGTTGAGTAATATTCCATTGCATATAAACATATGCAATGCATACATATACAGTTATATATATATATTCATTCCATATCTCTTTATCTATTCATCAATAGATAGATCCTTGGGCTCTCTCAATAATTTGGATATTGTTGATGATGCTGCTCTAAAGATCAGGATGCATGTGTCTCTTCAAATCGGTATTTTGGGTAAAAACCTAGCAGTGCAACTGCTAGGTCATTGGGTAGTTCTATTTTTAACCTTTTGAAACACTTTCATACTGTTTTGCACAGTGGCTACACCAGTTTGTATTCCCACCAATAGTGCAAGAGGGTCCCCCTTTCTCCTCATGCTCATCAACATCTGTTGTTTCCTGTGTTGTTGATTTTAGCTGTTCTGACAGGTGAGAGGTGGTTTCTCATCGTGGTTTTGATTTGTATCTCCCTGCTGATGAGTGATATTGAACATCTTTTCATGTGCCTGTCAGCCATCTGGAGATCTTCTTTGGAGAAATGTCTATGCATGACTTTTGCCTATTTTTTAACTGGATTAATTGTTTTTTAGGTGTTGAGTCTGATAGGTTCTTTATAGATTTCAGATACTAGTCCCTTATCAGGGGCTAGTCTTTTGCAAACATCTTCTCCCATTCTGGAGGTTGACTTCTAGTTTTGTTGATTGAGCCCTTTGTTGTGCAGAAGTTTCTATTCTTGATGAAGTCCCAACAGTTCACTTTTGCTTTTGCTTTCCTTGCCTCCAGTGACATATCTAGTTTAGAAGGTGCTGTGACCAATGTCCAAGAGGTTGCTGCCTGTATTCTCCTCTGTGATTTAGATGGTTTCCTGTCTCACATTTTGGTCTTTCATCCATTTTTAATTTATTTTTGTGTATGGTGTAAGATAATGGTCCAGTCTCATTCCTCTTCATGCTGCTGTCCAGTTTTCCCAACATCATTTGTTGAAGACATTTTATTTTTTCCACTGGGTATTCTTTCCTGCTTTGTTGAAGAATACTTGACAATATAGTTGTGGTCCATTTTCTGGGTCTTCTATTCTGTTCCGTTGATCTGTATGACTGTATCTGTGTCAGTACCATACTATATCGTCTTGATGACTATAGGTTTGTAATATAGCTTGAAGTCTGGAATTGTGATGTCTCCAGCTTTGCTTTTCTTTTTCAAGATTGCTTTGGCTATCTGGGTCTCTTATGGATCCATACAAATTTTAGCATTCTTTGTTCTAGCTTTGTGAAAAATGCTGGTTGTATTTTGATAGGGGTTGCATTAAATGTGGAGTTGGCTTTGGGTAGTATAGACATTTTAATAATTTTTGTTCTTCCAATCCATGAGCATGGGATATTTTTCCATTTCTCTGTTTCCTCTTCAATTTCTTTCAAAAGTGCTTTATAGTTTTCAGAATATAGATCTTTTCCCTCCTTGGTTAGGTTTATTCCTAGGTATCTTACGGTTTTTGGTGCAATTATAAATGGCATCAATTTCCTGATTTCTTTTTCTGCTATTTCATGTTTGGTGTATAGAAATGCCACAGATTTCTGTAGGTTTATTTTGTATTCTATGACTTTACTGAATTTGTGTATCATTTATGGTAATTTTCAGGTGGAATCATTGGTTTTTTTCCAGAGTATCATATTTTCTGGAAACAGTGAAAGCTTGACTTCTTCCTTTCAATTTGGATGTCTTCTATTTCCTTTTGTTGTCCGATTGCTGAGGCTACAACTTCCAATACTGTGTTAAATAACAATGGTGAAAGTGGACATCCCTATCTTTTTCCTGACCATAGATGAAAAGCTCTCAGGTTTTCACCTTTGAGGATGATATTAACTTGGGTCTTTCATATATGGTCTTTAAGATATTGAGATATGTTCCCTCAATCCTTATTTTGTTGTGTGCTTTTATCAAAAAATGAATGTATTTTTTCAAAATCTGTTTCTGCATCTATGGAGAAGATCATATGGTTCTTATCCTTTCTTTTATTAATGTGATGCATCATGTTGATTGATTTGAGAATATTGAACTGCCCTTGCACCCCAGGAATATATCCTACTTGAGCATGGTGAACGATTCTTTTGATGTACTGTTAGGCTCAGTTTGTTAGTATTTTGCAGAGAAATTTTGCATTTATAGTCATTAAAGATACTGGCCTGTAATTTTCTTTTTTAGTGCAATCTTTGGGTGGTTTTGAAATCAAGGTAATTCTGGCCTCATAGAATAAGTTTGGAAGTTTTCTTTCCATCTCTATTTTTTGGAACAGCTTAAGATGAATGTGTTGTGGATTGAATTACATCTCCCCCAAGATTAAAAAAAAAAAAAAAAAAACCCTCCCCTTCGAAACCAAATTCTTATGTTGAATCCCTGTCTCCCAATGTGACTTCCTTTGGAGACTGGACCTTTAAGGAGGCCTTAGGATTAAATAATTTCATAAGGGTGGGCCCAAACTCATTAGAACCCTGTTCTTACAAGAAAATGAAGAGATACCAGAGGCACATATACACAGAAGAAAGTCCACCTGATGACACAACAAGAAAGTGGAAATCTGCAAGCTATGGAGACAAGTCTCAGAAGAAACCAAACCTGCCTTGGCCCTGGAGTTCAGAATTTTAGAGCTATGAGAAAATACATTTTGGGGCACCTGGGTGGCTCATTGGGTTAAGCCTCTGCCTTCGGCTCGGGTCATGATCCCGGGGTCCTGGGATCGAGCCCCGCATCAGGCGTTCTGCTCAGCGGAGAGCCTGCTTCCTCCTCTCTCTCTGCCTGCCTCTCTGCCTACTTGTGATCTCTGTCTGTCAAATAAATAAAAATATATATAAAAAAAATAGATTTTTGTCCTTTAAGACATACAGTCTGTGACATTTTGTTATGGCAGTTCTAGCTGATTGATATAGTATGATTTTTTATTCTTTTTTTACTTCAGAATTCACCTTAGTGGTCATACTTAAAAAAAATGCAGCAAGCATAAAATGTATAGTAGCAAACTTATATGTGCAGAAATATATCTGTAAGAAAATTTTAAATGATTTTAAATTACCACTGAACACTATTTTAAGACTTAAGTTGTTCATGTATTTCAATTACTGAAGTTTAAAACCTCATCCTATTTAGGGAAAATACTCATATTCAAGGTTTTTACTCTTCTATATCATTTTCAAGATGACAGGTTCAGAGGAAATTTCTTACTATGATGTCAACAAAGGAACTGTGTGCATTTGATCTTGGGTTCTTGCTGTGCATGTCCCTGAAAACAGCAAATAATTTCATGAGGTCTGGACTCTAGAAATGAGCTGTTTCTCTGTTAAATGTTCTGACTATACAGAATTTATCTGCTGTGGTCATCTCAGAATCAGTTTTGCAAGCAGAGGCCTTACTTAAATTTATCTAGGTTTGCTGGCACAGAGGACTTTGAAAGGACCAAAGGGTCTCCCTTTGCTGTTTCCAGAAATACGTTAAATATTCCCCAGGACAGCAACACAACCTTCCAGCTGAAATCAGTCTTCTTGTTTGGTATCCAGTTACTGGGTCAGGGAAGGGAGTAGGTGTCTGCCTCTCCCACCTACATTTCCTCAACATATTATCACTGAGCATTCAGAGGACCTCCATCAACTGGAAAAAAAGAGGTGAAAAATATTTCCAGCACTACATTTTCAAAGTTGTTGCCTTGAGCCATGAAAGATCATTTTTCTTCTTCATACCTTCCTTTAAAAATTAACCAAGTATACAATATACATACTCTCCATGTTCGTATCAACAATTCAGCTCTTTGAACGTTACTTTCCTTCATGTCATCTTTCTAACTTGATTTATTGCTATATAGCTCTTACCTTCTGTAATGGGACACATGTGAAGGAATGGAATGAATATGGGATTTTTTTCTGGCATATTCTCCTGCTTGGAGATGTATTTACTAAAATATCTATATTGTGGGATCCTGGAGGAGGAGGAGATGTTTATGAGGTATTTGTGAGATGTTTATGAGAATGAGGAGAGAAAAACAGATCTCATCATTCTGTTTCATTTGTTTTGAAGCAAGTAAATGTTTCATTATTAGTATTTGTGAAGTAAATGAATGATGAATGAATGAATAAATTAACTTACAATTACCACAAAGAAATTATCTGGGGAACAGAAAATGATCTCCCTGATATACCTATACAAATAACCCTTAGAAAGCATCTTTTGTAAAAATCTGGACACACTTGATTGAGTGGTAAATTTTTGTCATTTTTATCTTCACCATCTTTTTGTCCTAGATCTTGCTTCTTCCATTGGATATTTTTATTTCTAAGACCTGATCTCTCCAACTTGAAACTAATAAATACTAGTATATTAAAATATCTTTCCAAATAAAGTCAAGAGAAAAACAAAATGCTCCTTTTTATCCTTAAAACAAAAGAACCCCCTGCATGTCTTTAGCTTACACCTCTCTCCCTCTTACTTCACATTCAAGGTGGTTAACATATTTATAATACATAATTTGAGAAAATATTCAGACTTATTTTTTTTATTCTTAATTGATTCTGAAATCATATTTGATTCAAACTTTATTTATTAAGGATTTGTAAAGATACAGAAACAGTAAAAGTATCTGTACTTGGACATTTGATTCTATTCTTACTAATTCTTACCCAACTTAGATGTTACTTACTGAATTTTGAAGTATTTTTGTGAAAGATGTCATGTAAAAACCAAAGTAAGTATAAAATGTGAAGAGAGTAAAATCTATTTATATAGCCAGCTAAACATTAACATATTTTATTTCTTCTAAGGAATGGTAAAAATAGGTCAACAAGTACATTTCCACGAACTGCCACATAAATTGGAGTATCAGTTAAAAAATAGCAGAGTACTCATGGATCATCTGCTAAATCAAAAAGAACCAAGTAACCTTTCCAACTAAGATAGCCTCCTAAATCACTTTACTAACACGTTACTTCAAATTGACGTATTAAAAATAAATATATTTCTGCTTCAAAATGACTCTTATGACTTAGAAGGATATGTTAAGCTATGTTTTCAGAGAATTTCAATGTACTATAGTTCCACATTTTCAGCAAAGCATATATGGGATAAGATCTGACTTTAAAACTTAAATACAGAATATCTGTTTTTAGAAGTTCCAATCAGCTTTTATTCTCTATAATTCTTAAAACTTGTTAGTCATAAATAATAAGAAACTAAGTGTAGTATCAAAGAATATAAATTCATAGCTAAACATAAAGAGACTTCAAACATATCTATAAAATATGCAGAATTATTTCAATTTTTACCCCTGAAAACAGAGTGGAGATTAACATACTATCAAACAGACCACAAATTGGGGTACATTAATCTTGCCTTGATTAAGAGGGACAAATGTCTACTTATTCTCTACCCTGATTTTTCTGTCTAAAGAACGATCCACTTCGCAGTACAATGTTTCAGCTGAGAAACTGATGTTTTAAAAATAGTTCTAAGAGCTACAAGATAGATCAAATACCCATAAAACATGAATACCTAAGAAGGATTAAATGAGCATAGTTCCCCACCCTCACAAGGGAAATAACCAAGGGTGAAAGTTAACAGAACACCAAGATGTAACAGATTTCTTGCAATGACTTCCGTGATAAAGGACGGTTGGCTAGCTCTTTACTAGCCTCAAGGAATAGATGATTCAACCATTAGTGCAGATTCATATAACCAGGTCTAAAAATATTATGCTGTTACACGATTTAGGGAAAAATCCAACATTTTTTAAAGAATATTAAATGAATAGTTATGTAAATCACTTCTTATGGTAACTTGAATATAATACAAATTTAATAAAAGTTACTTTCCTCATAGTTTATACGATGGAATGAGAAAGCAGCCCAAACCGCATGCAAATATTTACATGCACTAAACTTTACAACTTTGGCATGATTTCCATAGTTTTTATTTATTCTCTATTTTAACCATTCTTACTATGCGATTTTTAATGTGGTGAAGTTTTTTGGATCTAAACACATATACACATACCCATATGCAGGTCTGCTCAAAGAGGGTAGTATATCTATATGCTCAAATGTTGCTTGAATCACTTGGACTGTGGACAGTTATTTCCAACTTTACTGCTTATGGTAGAATAATAATAGTGGACTAGCTCTCCCATGGCAAACAGCCATTAAGCTGGAAAAAATACCCAATGCAGGTGGAGTAAAATAGGAAACAAAACAAAATAAAACACAAAAAACCCCAAAACAACAACAACAACAACAAAAAACCTGCTACATATAAGAGAGGAACAGAAACTATCATGATCCCAGACCTTAGAGATTCCGTTCATACAGAGGTGGGGCAGAGTTACTAAGAAAGCCTCAAATTTAGACCCAGGAACACAAACACAGCCTATCTGAAATGAAAGAGAATGTCACCACTGCATCCATCTGCAGACTAACAAGTAGCAGTAATAAATATCATTTTATCCCTGGAGGCAAGGACACCATGCTGGAGTTGTAATCTCTTTAAAGAAAGAAATCACCAGAATAAACTAAAGCTGTAAAAAGAATAGAAATGTTGAGCAAAAATCTTCATTAACCCAGCCCCACAATATGCATGGACAACACTTGAGGAATTTGAAGACAGTAGTGTAATGATTTTAATGATAACAACAATAAAACACAAACACAGCTTGACTCCTATCTCCACAAAGACTTAAAACAGTAAAGTTCTAGCAACAGAAGCATGCCCATAATTAGTTCTGAAGATATAATGCATAGCATGGTAACTACAGTTGATAATAAAGTATTGTATACTTAATATTTGCTGAAAGAGGATATCTTAACTGTTCTCAACACACACACTGGCATGTGTGCATGCACACACATGGTAAATATGTGTGTGATAGATAGCTTGATCAGTTTGATTTGGGGAATCATGTCACAATGTATATGTATATAAATACATGTTGGTATACACCTTAGACATATGTAATATTTGTTACTCATACCCAAATAAAGCTAGGGAAAATAAGTATGTTCAAAGATAGCAGAGAAGTAGGAAACCGTATTTCAACCAGTTCCCTAAAGTGAGCTAATTCTCTACGAGAACACTCTGAACATCCATGAAATCAGCGTGAGATGTAGGATTATATACTACTGGATCTCTACAGGGACAGAAGACACCACTGGAGAGGTAAAGCAGAGTGGAAACTCTTGGACTGATATCAGAGAAAACAGAAGGAGGGCGGGGCCACCAGAAGCGACCCATGGGAAACTAATACCCCAATAAGAAAGTGCCCTGTGGTTGGAGACCAGCATTAACTTGGAGACTGGTTAAAAGCACTCAAAAAGAGCAAAAGATCTTAAGAGGCAACTGGTGGAATTGGGTGATCACAGGCATGGGCGTAAGCCCAGGAAACCAGGAGAGCCACTGCTGGTGACCACCCATGCCAGAGAGAGTAGAGCAGAGCCTACAGCTCCTGGTCCATGAGCCTCCAGGATTGCACAGCTTGCACCACTGCTCAGCTGGGCACACTCGCACCCCTGCATGAGGGAGTCTGGTGTGGGCGTCAGCCTGTACTCTCTAGAGCTACAGCCTTTTGTGCTCTGTATGCACTGCATGACCGGGGTCTGACCCACTCCACACCTGTGCCTGAGAAAGCTCCATGCAGGTACTAGCCAGTGGTCTCTCGGACCTGCTGAGGTTCTCATGCTACCAGCCTGGGCCCAAAGGAATTCAGCACAATCTCTGGTGCAGATCCCTCCATGGCAACCTGTGCAACCATGAGGTCTGGACCCCAGACAGCAGCCCCAGCAAAGGCAACCACCAGAAGAGGGCTCTCTCAATATTGCTTGTGGTTTTAGTGACACAGAGGTGCAGAGATAAGCGGGAGCTTCAGGTGGTCCCTGAGGCATGGCTGGGGACATGCACTGCCTGTGGGAGGTTGCACATCTCAGGGGCTCAGCAGATTTTGCAGAGGGGAAGTCTGTGTGTTCTGGACCACCCAGAGGGGAGCAGGTTGAGGTTTCTCTCTGAGACAGAGGTCTGGGTGCAGTTTGCTTTCCACTAAACCTTTGAGAAGCCACAAAAAGCCAATGAAGAACAAAAACCTCCAGAGAACAAAAGCTTGAAAAAATGGTTTTCACAGAGCCCAGCCTCTTGATGGAGAGCAGGAGGACTCAACCCAAGCAAGACTGACTGAAAAGCAATGCAGCAGGACCCTCCCCCAGAAAGGCAGACAAAAGAACTAGAGGACAACTACCAAAGGGTCCACAGAAAACCCCAATATCAGGGGAAAGCAATATATAAGCTGCCAGTATTGCCCTAAACCTGTATGTTTCATAAAAACAACTTTTATTTTTAATTTGTTCTCACTATTCTTGTTCTTTTAATTTTTTAACCTACTTAACATTACAATTAGAGGTTTAATACAGCATATTACATAATAACCTTTTAACTTGAGCTTTTCTCATACGTATACTTCAGTTTTTCTTTTTCTCTTCTATTTTTTAAATAGACATATATACAAAAGTTCAAGGTAATCCTCTTTCCCCAATCAACACTACCCCTATATATAAACCAATTTTAATCTCCCTTTATCTCTGGAAACTTGAGTCCTTTAACAAATATATCAAGATACACCCAGGAAGAATCAAAATAAACTTCCTCACCCACATCGAGGATTTATAACCACCTTCCCATCTTTTTCTTCTGTCAGTGTTTCTGTGTATTTGTTTTTATTCTGGTATTATAATATAAATCTTTGGGGTTCATTTTGGCTGGGTTCTTTTTTTTGTCATTTACTATTGTGGATTTTTTTGTTTGTCGGTTTTAGTTATAACTAAACCGACAAATGATAATGATAAATGATAAATGATACTTTTGGGGCTCATTCTGGCTGGATTTTCTCTTTTTTTATCTCCCTCTCTCTTTCTCTCTTCTATTCTTTTTTCTTTCTTTTTGGTGGTGACTTCCAATTGCTCAGAAGCATTCCAGGGTGCATCTTGCCTGGATCACATTTGATACATTCAGCTATACATCCACCCAACCACCTCTCACCAAATTGATTAGGAGGAGGAACACCCAACAGAGGCAAAATTCAGACTGTGCCCTCTCCATCAGAATTATTAGGTATGGACATAAACAGTATGTTGGAAAGGGAATTCAGAGTAACAATTACCCAGGCAATGACCAGGTTGGAAAAAACCATTAGTGACAACATGGAATCTCTAAGGGCAGATGGAAAAGCAGCCCAGGAAGAAGTTAAAAATTCTATCAATGAGATCCAATCTAATCTAAATACTCTAACAGCTAGAATAACCAAGGCAGAACATAGAAAGATGAAGAGGAGGCATGGAAGAAACAGCTTGGAACCCAAGAAGAAAGAATTAGGGAAAAAATGACACCATGAAACACAAAAACGTCAGAATTATTGGGATCCCTGAGGAGGTGGAGAAAGAGAGAAGACTAGAAGATATAGTTGAAAAAATTCTGGATGAAAATTTTCCCAATCTGGTGAACAGTACTAGTGTTCATGTCCTAGAGACAGATAGAACAACCCCCAAGATCAATGAATGTAGAAAGACCTCGAGGTACTTGATTGTGAGAATGACAAATCATAATTTTAGACAAGAGCTTTTGAGAGCATTTGGGGGGAAGAATTCCTTATGTATAGAGGAAGGTCCATCAGAATAATGTCAGGCCTGTCTACAGAAAACTGGCAAACCAGAAAGGGCTGGCAAGACATATTCAGGGCACTAAATGAGAAGAACATGCATCCAAGAATACTTTATTCAGCAAGGGTGACATTCAGAATGAATGGAAAGATGAAGAGCTTCCAAAAGAAGCAAGTATGTGACCACCAAGGCAGCACTACAGGAAATATTAGGGGGCATTCCTACAAAAGAAGAAAGAACCCAAGAGTGAGAACAGATATTTACATAGATAATCTATAGAAACAAGGATTCCATAGGCAATATGATGTCAATAAAAACTATATCTTTCACTAATCACTCTCAACATGAATGACCTAAATGCTCCTAAAAATGGCACAGGGTTGCAGATTGGATAAAACAACAGGACCCGGGGCGCTTGGGTGGCTCAGTGGGTTAAAGCCTCTGCCTTTGGCTTGGGTCATGATCTCAAGGTCCTAGGATTGAACCCCACATCAGGCTTTCTGCTCAGCGGGGAGCCTACTTCTTGCCTCCCTCTCTGCCTGCCTCTCAGCCTACTTGTGATCCTTGTCTGTCAAATAAACAAATAAAATCTTAAAAAAAAAAACCCAAAAAACAAAAAACAAAAATGCCTGGACCTGTCCATATTTTGTCTACAAGAGACCCATTTGGAACCTAAAGATACATCCAGACTGAAAGTGAAGGGATGTAGAAGTATCTTTCATAACAATGGGCCTCAAAAGAAAGTTGCGGTAGCAATTCTCATATCAGATAAATTAGACTTTAAACTAAAAAGACTGTAGTCAGAGATAAAGAAGGACACTACATCATTCTTAAAAGCTCTATCCACCAAGAAGATCTAACAATTGTAAATTTTTATGCCCCAATATGGGAGGAGACAACTACATAAGACAACTGTCAATCAAGATAAAGAGTCATATTGATATGAATACATTAATAATAGGGGATCTTAATATGCCACTGTCAGTAATAGACAGATCATCCAAGCAGAAAATCAATAAAGAAACAAGAGCATTGAATGACACATTGGACCACATGGACCTTATAGATATATACAAAACATTCCACCTGAAAACAACATGATACTCATTCTTTTCAAGTGCACATGGAATTTTGTCCAGAACAGACCACATACTGGGTCACAAATTAGGGCTCAACAGATACCAAAGGACTGAGAGTATTCCCTGCATATTCTCAGACCACAGTGCTTTGAAACTGGAACCCTACCATGAGAAAAAGTTCAGAAGGAATTCAAACACCTGCAAGCTAAAGACCACCCTGCTTAAGAATGTTTGGATCAACCAGGAAATCAAAGGACTTAAACAATTTGTGGAAAAGAATGGGAATGGAAACACATTGGTCCAAAACCTATGGGATATGGCAAAGGCAGTCCTAAGAGGGAAATACATAGTCATCCAAACATCATTCAAAAAAATTGAATACACCAGCTCTCTTTACACCTTAAAGAACTGGAGAATAAACAACAAATTAAGCCAATGCCACAGACAAGGGAAATGATCAAGATTAGAGCAGAGATCAATGAGATAGAAACTAGAGATACAGTAGAACACATCAATGAAACTAGAAACTGTTTTTTTTGAAAGAATCAATAATATCGATAAATCACTGGTCAAACTAATCAAAAACAAAAGAGCGAAGACACAAATTAATAAAATTATGAATGAAAAGGGAGAAATCACAACTAACACAAAGGAAATAGAAACAATCATCACGATTTATTATCAACAGTTATATGCCAATAAGTTAAGCAATGTAGAGGAAATGGATGCATTCCTGGAAATCCATATACTTCCAAAACTGAAGGTGTTTAAAAAAAAAAAATAGAAAAAGAAGGAAAAGTTACAGACTCTTTCTCTGAAGCCAGCATTACCCTGATCTCCAAACCAGGAAAAGACCCACCAAAAAGGAGAATTTCAGACTAATATCCCTGAAGAATGTGGATGCCACGATTCTCAACAAGACCCTAGCTAGTAGGAACCCACAGTACATCAAAAAGATTATCTACCATGACCAGGAGGGATTTATCCCTGGGATACAAGGGTGGTTTAACACTTGCAAATCAATCAATGTGATAGAACAAATCAATAAGAGAAGAGAGAAGACCAACATGGTCCTCTCAATTGGTGCCAAAAAAGTACTCGACAAAATACAGCATCCGTTCCTGATTAAAACAATTCAAAGTATGGGGATAGAGGGAACATTCCTTAACTTCATAAAATCTATCTATGAGAAACCCACGGCAATAATCATCCTCAATGGGGAAAAGTGACAGCCTTCCGTTTGAGATCAGAAAATTACAAGGATGTCCACTCTTGCGACTATTATTCAACATAGTACGAAAAGTCCTAGCAACAGCAATCAACAAAACAACAAAAAGAAATGAAAGATATTCAAACCAGCAAAGAAAAAGTCAAACTCTCTCTCTTTGCAGATGACATAATATTTTATATGGAAAACCCAAAAGACTCCACCCCAAAACTATGAGAACTCATACAACAAACAATTCAGTAATATGGCAGGATACATAATCAATGTACAGAAATCAGTTGCTTTCTTATATACTAACAATGAAAATATAGAAAGGGAAATTAAAGAATCAATTCCATTTACTCTAACACCAAGAACCGTAAAATACCTGGGAATAAACCTAACCAAAGAGATAAAGGATCTGAACTCAGGGACTACAGAACACTTATGAAAGAAATTGAAGAAAGACACCAAAAGATGGAAGAGAATTCCATGTTCATGGATCAGAATAATAAATATTATTAAAATGTCTATACTGCCTAGAACAATCTATACTTTCAATGCCATCCTGATCAAAATTCCACTGGCATTTTTCAAAGAGCTAGAACAAACAATCCTAAAACGTGTATGGAACCAGAAGAGACCCTGAATTGACCCTGCAATTGACTACTGGTTATTTACCCCAAAGATACAGATGTAGTGAAAAGAAGGACCAGCTGTACCCTAATGTTCATAGCAGCAATGGCCACAGTCACCAAACTGTGGAAAGAGCCAAGATGCCCTTCAATAGACAAATGGATAAAGAAGATATGGTCCATATATACAATGGAGTATTATGTCTCCATCTGAAAGGATGAATACCCAACTTTTCTATCTACATGGATGGAACTGGAGGATATTATGCTGAGGGAAAGAAGTCAAGCAGAGATAGTCAATTACCATACGGTTTCACTTACTTGTGGAGCATATGGAATAACATGGAGGACATTGGGAGATGGAGAGAAGTGAGTTGGGGGAAATTATAGGGGAAGAAAAACCATGAGGACCTGTGGTCTCTGAGAAACAAACTGAGGTTTTGGAGGGAAGGGGTGGGAGAGGTTGGGTGAGCCTGATGGTGGGTATTAAAGAGGGCACATATTGCATGAAGCAGTGGGTGTGGTGCATAAACAATGAATTTTGGAACACTGAAAAAAATTAAATAAAACTTTAAAATATTAGTACATTCATTTTGAGGCATAAACATTAGTTCCGTCTTTCTTAATCTGTTTCATCCAAATACTATGCAACAAATACTGTATAAAATATTACAAGGGTTAAAATGGACAAAACAATCTATAGAAGAGATTCATATATAACCAAGATGTTAGAAATTTCAGACAGGGAATTTAAAATAGGTATGATTAATACAACACAGGCTATACTGGGAAGGATGGACAATACACAAAAACATGAAGAATATCTGAAAAGTAATGGAAACTGTAAGTAACAACTAAAATGACATGTTAGAAGTTTTTACAAAGTAATGGTAACAGAGATGAAGAATATCTTCAATGATATTATCAGTAGACTTGATATTCCAGAGAACTGGAAGATAAAATTTAAACTGAACACAAATAAAACTTTGAAAATAAAGAAAAGAGCATCCAAGAACTTTAAGAAGATAGTAAAAATTCTAACATATATATATTTGGAATCTTAGACTGAGATAAAAGGGATAACAAGGAGAAGTAAATATTTGAAGAGCTGTTGGTCAAGAATTTTCTGAAAAATAAAAGGCATTAAGACACAAGTCCAAGAAGCTCAGAATACAGAGTGAAGGTTAAGGATAAACAAAGAAATACCCGCAAAGAGATTTTATTATCATATAATGATAATAAATTATGTTGAACTTCCTAGAGACCAAAGATAATTTTTTAAAATAATATAAAAAAGATACAATGAATACTGAGGAATACACATAAAATTAGAGCAAATTTCTTATCAGAAACCATGTGAGCAAGAAGATAATGGAGTGTTATCATTCAGGTATGCAAAGAACAGCCCAGAATTTTATATGCCAGTTAATAGTGAAAAGAAACAAAAAAATAAAAATATATGAAAACCAGCAACTCCAACACAAGCAAAAGCAAAGCAACAAGTAATTCCACTTTCCCACAGAAAAGGTCTAATTCAAAAGCAGTGTGGTTATGCTGAATACCTAAAAATATATAGGACTTAAAAATATTTAAGAAATTTTATTAGTATTATGAAATATGCAATAAGGCAAGTGCAAAATATTTACAAAATACACAGACTTAAAGTTTTATTTTCAATAGATATGATCACAAGGCGGCTCAGGTAACATTAACTTAATAGGAGTATACTATTCTATTTTAATTTTCTGAAAAATCTACAAGTTCAGCTAATGTATTCACAACATTTCATTCCAGCTCTACAGCCACACAATTACTTTATCTATCAACTTCTTTTTGGGGGATGCAAACATGCATTCATTTGTGTAGTATGCAGCAGTTATTTATGAGAATCTCTTGTAAGAGTGCCATGTAGTTATGTACTTTATTATTAGTAGAATCAAATAGATACAAAATATATTGCTATCTGCCATTGAACAAGACTTAAAAATCCAGAGAGGAGAAATATCATGAACTCATTTCAGATATAATATGAAATATTTGGTAAAGTGTATTAAAAATAGAGCATTCAGTTTTAAGAAGAGAGTAAGAAATTGTGCATGTGTGTAAATGGGATTAAAAAACTGGCATACTGTATTAGAAATAAAAGCTCAAATTCCCACTTACATCAGTAAGGATAGTATATAAAACCAGTTTCAGTTGTCTGTTATTCACAATACTCATGTCATGGAGCTCATTGGTGTTCAGTAGCAGAGGTATTCTTATTTGTTTCATTTGAAAGCCTTTCAGGTTTCAGATGAAGTTTATTGAAAGCAGTTTCCAATACTAAATTTGTTCACATGCAATTTAGTTTTCCTCCCAGAGGTAACAAGCTTAGATCAACCTCCCCTCAACAAAAATAAAAAGAACAACTAGTCAACAGCCCATTTCCCATTCTCTGTAGTCATTACATATCCTTCTTTAAATTAAAAAAACTCAAAGCTCCACTTTTTAAAACACTGTATATGTACAGGAAAGATTTCTATTTAAATAAAAGTATTTTGATTTTAAATAAGAAAACAGAATTGATCTGGAAGGGAAACCAGTTATATAGATATCATTTACTATTAATAAAACAAAATAAAATAGTTCTCTAATCCTCTATTTGATTTCCCTTACATTGACATAAATTGAGAGAAATATTTATTTTGAACTCACTAAGGGAAAAACATCTATTTGTTATTGATAACTATAGAAAGTACCTTAAATACCACTGGAAGAGTAAAGAAACAAAGTTTCATTTTCAGTTTATTTCTTTAATTTTAAAGTTGCAAATGAATAATAGTTATGCTCATTACAGTTGCTTAACTGTTTCATAAACTAGCAATTTAAGGTCCTAACCTATTGTAAACTTCTCTGTTTAATTCAGATATTTTAAAAATTCATATTTCTTTTCTGCTTTGATTTCTCTGAATGCTAGCTTTGACTTTTGCCTATACATTTCTCATTGCACACCCAGAAAGGCAAATTTCTTGAAGTATTAGAAAAAAAGTAAATGCTGTTAAAAGGATTACTCTGGTTTAGAAATTCCTCCTTAGCAGCAATTTATTACATCATAATTTCTGCAAGCCTGTGAAATATGTAGTGGCAGTGAGGTTGAACTTTAGACAAACTTCTCTCTTTTCCTTACTGGAAATTTTACTTTGAAAATGGAGTATTCTTAAATATTCATAAAATTTGTTACTCCTCTGTGGTCATGGAAATTTCATAGGTGACATACATTTAATCTTTCTTAGTTTTATTAGTGTGTGTGCATGTCTGGGTGTGAAAATTTCTGTTAGAAAGAGAAATTGTAGGCTAGTCCTCTGAGGCAAATCTAAAGGAAATTGATAATAATAATTATTATTTTTTTAAATTCAAATGCCCCTAATTTTAAAATAGGGCTTGGACGATGCCAGTTATTAACTTTGTTAATATTGGCAAAACAATTAACTATGTTAACTATTGGCAAAACTGCATTTTAGTTCCTGAATTTTCATTTCTGCCTTACTTCTGGCTTTTGTACCAGGTTTTCTATGGTATGTCCTTCTCACTAAGTCTGTATAAAAAAAACAGTCAAATTCTAGTCATTTAGGTGGGAACTTCGCATTCGTTCATTTAAGTCTCTAAGAAACTCTACCCATTTGCTACGGTTATTTTTAAAGCAACTAATAGATTAAAATTTATATTTTCTCATAAAAATCTAAAACATCACGGGGCACCTGGGTGGCTCAGTGGGTTAAAGCCTCTGCCTTCGGCTCAGGTCATGATCGCAGAGTCCTAGGATTGAGCCCTGCATCGGGCTCTCAGCTCAGTGTGGAACCTGCTTCCTCCTCCTCCTCTTTCTTTGCCTGCCTCTCTGCCTGCTTGTGATCTCTGTCCATCAAATAATTTAAAAATATATTTTAAAAAATCTCAAACATCAGATATATGTCTATATAGAGAGACATAGACATACCCCAAACAGTTCAAAACTATAGAAAATTTACTTTAAAATATTATGTTCTTAGAAATACATTAAATTACATGTGTATATAATTCTAGTATATAAAAGGAATGTTTAATACAGGTGAAGGTAAAACATAAACATAAATGATATTGTTTATAGCTTTGTAAGTCTACAGAGGAGTCAAGAGATAAGGAAGAAAGGCGGCTAACATTCTGAATTTTATGATTAAGTTCAACAGTCAGGTAGGTGTGAAATGTTTTTATTCGTAGTGACAGAGCTCTAGGTGCAGCCTATTCATGATAACTTAAATTTTTTTTATCCATCTTATATCCCATCTATAAAAAATAAAGTTTATTTCACTAAACTATTATTAATAAGTTAAATATCATTATGCATAACTCAGTTCAATCATACTTATATGAGTAAAGCAATTTATTCATGCTATATGAGAACTGTGAAAAAAGGAAGGAATGAGTAAGATGAGGATGGTGAAGGTATGTGGGATCCAATAAGGTAATGAGAAGAGAAGGGTAAGTGGATAAATAATTGTGATGATTCTGGTTACAAAGTACATGAAGAGCTCCAGTGTTCCCAAATTATAGTAGTTAAAACTATTAAATGGATCTATTTTAATCACTGTGGAGTTAGTTGATTAGCTATAACATTTTCTTTATGACTTATAATATCTAATTTTATTATTGAGATATCACTCTCCTCTTGGCTGACTCTGAACATCCCTCAACAAATGACAACTAGTTCTGGCTAATGTGCTGTATTGATTCTTTACAGTTTTCTAAAACACTTAATTTTACTTTTAATTTTGTAATTCTGTTTTACTGCAATTCTCTTTTTACCATATAATTGAAACACACTTTTGTTGGTAATTCCACATGCAGAAATTGTAGTCAAATTATGTTGTAATAAGAACTTGATAATTGTTTCCACAAACTTTTTCTAGCATAAGACTTTTTAGGTCAACATTATGTCTGATGATAGTCATTTATAGTAGATGGAGCCCCTAAAGAATATTTCAGATGGATGAATTTACCCAGTAAGATAGCTCTCTATCTAAAGAAACGATAAATCACATATGGAATTAATTTCGATTTATGTAATTTACATAGGTCTCTGATTATAATTTTAAATGATTGATGGGAAGGAATAGTTTAATGCTGTGGTAATACGAATTGTATTATTTGATGAACTTACATTTCAAAATTTTATTTGTTTTTAGTAGAGTCTTGGTTTTCTAACTAAGAGTTTTCTAGGCACTTTACTTATTTATGTACTACTGTATTGGCAATCTAGTTTGAAAGGGAGGTTTAGTGTGATCACTTAAGTCCTTAATGTGGCAAAACTCAGATTTGGTTGGATAAACTTGAGAGAAAAGCATCATCAGAGAGGGTGATTTTTTTTTTAAATTTTTTATTTTTTATAAACATACATTTTTATCCCCAGGGGTACAGGTCTGTGAATCACCAGGTTTACACACTTCACAGCACTCACCAAAGCACATACCCTCCCCAATGTCCATAATCCCACCCCCT
>NC_081558.1:167784219-167904177 GCF_022355385.1 Mustela nigripes | reverse complement strand
CCCCCCCCCCATCTCGTCTGATCTCGGAAGCTAAGCAGGGTCGGGCCTGGTTAGTACTTGGATGGGAGAGGGTGATTTTGATTACTCAATATAACTTAACATTTTCAATTTAAATATCTTCCCTACTCTCATTTTTACTGTCTTGCATACTATCTAATGGTTAAGCTTAATTTTCTTCATACAGCCAAAGATAAACCAAACCAACTTTGTCTTCTTTTTACTTTACCAGACTTTAAATGAATTTAACATTTAAATTTCTAATTTATGCAATCATATTTCTTATTGTATCTTCAGGAAATCCAGCAGACATATATATTGACCAGGTTCATGGTTCTATATTTTTAAATGATTTCAATAAGTGTATTTGAGCACATCCGAATTCATTTAAATTTGAATTCATTTAAAAATAGGATAGAAAAGGCAAAGATTTTCCTTCCCAGATAGCAACAAAAAGAAATCAAATAATTTTCTTACCCAGTGAAATAATAGACATTCATTACAAGATCTATGCACAGCCTAAAAAAGGAGCAATAAGACCACTAGTTGTAAAATTAAATTGTTTCATAAGCTTTCATTTATAATCTACACCTAATCCCAATATTCACAAGATTGAATCCACATATTTCAGAATTTTGCATGAGAATACAAGATATATGAAAACTTCTGATTCCACTCCAGAGAGGAAGAAAAAGAAAATACTGCATTGAAAATTGAAAATTTTGTAACATTGGGTGCCTGGGTGGTTCAATGGGTTAAAGCCTCTGTCTTTGGCTCAGGTCATGATTCCAGGGTTCTGGGATCGAGTCCCACATTGGGTTCTCTGCTCAGCAGGGAGCCTGCTTCCCCACCTCTCTCTCTCTCTCTTTCTGCCTGCCTCTCCACCTACTTGTGATCTCTGTCTGTCAAATAAATAAGCAAATAAATAATTTTAAATAAAATTTTTGTAACTTTTATTTTTGGTTCAATCTAATGGCCAACTATTGTGTATATGAAACATTAATATTGGCAAAATACTTTTGCAAATATACATTTTACAAATATACAAGTAGTTCAAGAAAATCCCAAATCTGAGCATTCATTTGTTGTTCCTAGCTGCAGCTATGCTTATGTATTTCCAAGAAATGTGAAATACTTCCAGAGAGTATAATGACCTCAAAATTTGAACATGAAATATCTCTTTCTTTAAAAAATGATGACCATATATTTTTATTTTTAAAAATTGTAGTTTTCCTTTTAAATAAAATGATTTTTGTCTGTTTGTTTCAGGTTTTTATTTTAATTCCACTTAGGTAACATAAAGTGCAATATTAGTTTCAGGAGTAGAATTTAGTGATTCCTCACTTACATATAACACCCAGTGCTCATCACAAGTGCCCTCCTTAATACCTATCACCCATTTTACCCGTGTCTCCAACCATTTCCCCTCTAGGAACCCTCAGTTTGTTCTCTATAGTTAAGAGTCTGTTTTATGGTTTGTCTCTCTCTTTCTCCTCCTCATGTTCATCCTCTTTGTTTTTTAATTTCTGCATATCACTGAAATCATATGGTATTTGTCTTTCTCTGACTGCTTATTTCACTTAGCATAATACACTCTAGCTCCATTCATGTTGTTACAAATGGAAAGATTTCATTCCTTTTGATGGCTAATATTCCTCTCCCATCTCTCTCTCTCTGTGTATGTGTACACATACTAAATCATCTTTATTTTCTCATAAATCAATGTACATTTGGGTTCTTCTCATAATTTATTGATTTTGATAGTACTACTATAAACATCAGGGTGCATATGTCTCTTCAAATCAGTACTTTTTTTATCTTTTGGGTAAATACCTAGCAGTGCAACTGCCAGGTCAATGGGTAGTTCTATTTTTAACTTTTTGAAACACTTCCATACTGTTTTGCACAGTGGCTGCACCAGTTTGTATTCCCACCAATGGTGCAAGAGGGTCCCCCTTTCTCCTCATGCTCATCAACATCTGCTGTTTCTTGTGTTGTTAATTTTAGCTGTTCTGAAAGGTGTGAGCTGGTTTCTCATCATGGTTTTGATTTGTATCTCCCTGCTGATGAGTGATATTGAACATCTTTTCATGTGCCTGTCAGCCATCAGGAGGTCTTCTTTGGAGAAATGTCTATGCATGATTTCTGCCCATTTTTTAACTGGATTAATTATTTCTTAGGTGTTGATTCTGATAGGTTCTTTATAGATTTTGGATACTAGCCCCTTATCAGGGGCTAGTCTTTTGTAAACATCTTCCATTCTGGAGGTTGACTTCTAGTTTTGTTGATTGAGCCCTTTGTTGTGCAGAAGTTTCTATTCTTGATGAAGTCCCAACAGTTCATTTTTGCTTTTGCTTTCCTTGCCTCCAGTGACATATCTAGTTTAGAAGGTGCTGTGACCAATGTCCAAGAGGTTGCTGCCTGTATTCTCCTCTGGGATTTAGATGGTTTCCTGTCTCACATTTTGGTCTTTCATCCATTTTTAATTTATTTTTGTGTATGGTGTAAGATAATGGTCCAGTCTCATTCCTCTTCATGCTGCTGTCCAGTTTTCCCAACATCATTTGTTGAAGACATTTTATTTTTTCCACTGGGTATTCTTTCCCGCTTTGTTGAAGAATACCTGACAATATAGTTGTGGTCCATTTTCTGGGTCTTCTATTCTGTTCCATTGATCTGTATGTCTGTATCTGTGTCAGTACCATACTATATTGTCTTGTTGACTATAGGTTTGTAATATAACTGAAAGTCTGGAATTGTGATGTCTCCAGCTTTGCTTTTCTTTTTCAAGATTGCTTTGGCTATCTGGATCTCTTATGGATCCATACAAATTTTAGCATTGTTTGTTCTAGCTTTGTGAAAAATGCTGGTTGTATTTTGATAGGGGTTGCATTAAATGCGGAGTTGGTTTTGGATAGTATAGACATTTTAATAGTCTTTGTTCTTCCAATCCATGAGCATGGATATTTTTCCATTTCTCTGTTTCCTCTTCAATTTCTTTCAAAAGTGCTTTATAGTTTTCAGAGTATAGATCTTTTCCCTCCTTGGTAAGGTTTATTCCTAGGTATCTTATGGTTTTGGGTGCAATTATAAGTGGGATCAATTTCTTGATTTCTTTTTCTGCTATTTCATGTTTGGTGTATAGAAATGCCACAGATTTCTGTAGGTTTATTTTGTATCCTGCAACTTTACAGAATTCATGTGTTATATATAGCCTAATCTGCAGAAATAAACAGACATCCTAATCCTGGAGGCACAGAGAAATCCCATCAAAATCAACAAAAGAAGGCCAATACCAAAACATATTGTAGCAGAATTTGTAAAACATAGAGATTTTTAAAAAAGTATCCTAATAGCAAAAAGACAATAGAAGTCTCTAACTTACAAAGGAAAATGAATAAGGTTAACAGATCTCTCCACAAAAACTTGACAGGCTATAAGAGAGTGGCATGATAGACTCAGTGTGCTAAATGGGAAAAATAATCAGTCAAGAATTCTTGACAGCAAGACTATCATTCAGAATAGAAGGAGAGATAAAGAGTTTCCCAGACAAAAACCAAAAGCATAAGCAAAACAAAACAAACAAACAAACAAACAAACAAAAATAAAGGAGTTCATAACCAGTAAAGCAGCCCCTCAAGAAATATTAAAGGGGAGTCTTTGCATGGGAAAGAAAAACCAAAAGCAAAAGACTAGAAAGGAACAGAGAAAATCTCCAGAAATAATGACAAAACAAGTAATAAAATGACACTGAATTCATATCTACCAATAACTACTTTGAATGTAGAGGCACCTGACTATTGCAGTTGGTTGAGCATCCAACTCTTGGTTTTGATTCAGGTCATGATCGTAGTTATGGGAGTGAGACCATGCTCAGTGTGGAGTCTGCTTGGGAGTCTCTCTCTCTATCCATCTGCCCCTTCTGTTTGAGTTCTCTCTCTCTCAAATAAATAAATAAATTTTAAAAAATTATTGTTCTGAATTTAAGTAGATGAAATACCCCAATCAAAAGACATAGGGTAACAGAATGGATAAAAAATATAAAAATAAAAACCATCTGTGTACTGCTTACAAGACACTCATTTCAGACCTAAAGACACCTCCAGATTGAAAATGAGGAGATGAAGAACCATTTATCATGCAAATGAACATTTAAAGAAAGTTTCATAGCAGCAGTGGTCCATATACACTATGGAGTATTGTGCCTCCATCAGAAAGGATGAATACCCAACTTTTGTAGCAACATGGATGGGACTGGAAGAGATTATGCTGATGAAATAAGTCAAACAGAGAGAGTCAATTATCATATGGTTTCACTTATTTGTGGAGCATAACAAATAACATGGAGGACATAGGGTGATGGAGAGGAGAAGGGAGTTGAGGGAAATTGGAAGGGGAGACGAACCATGACAGACTATGGACTCTGAAAAACAATCTGAGGGTTTTGAAGGGGCAGGGGGTGGGAAGTTGGGTTAACCTGGTGGCGGGTATTATGGAGGGCACGTATTGCATGGAGCACTGGGTATGGTACATAAACAATGAATTCTGGTACACTGAAAAGAAATTTTAAAAATAAAAAAATTTTAAAAAACGCAAACCCAGAATACTAATACCTATATCAGACAAATTGGTTTTAAATCAAAAACTGTAATAAGTGATGAAGAAGGACGACAGTATCATAACAAAGGGGTCTAGCCAATTGGAAGATCTAACTATTATAAAATTTATCCCCCCAATCAGGGTGCACTCAAATATATAAGCCAATAACAAACATAAAGGAACTCATTGATAATAACACAATAATAGTAGGAATGTAACACCCCATTTATAGCAATGGATGGATTATCTAAGCAGAAAATCAACAAGGAAACAATGGCTTTGAATGACACAGTGCAACAGATGGACTTAACAGATATATTAAGAACATTCCACCCTAAAGCAACAGAATACATATTCTTTTCAAGTGCACATGAGGCATTCTCCATAATAGATCCCATACTAGGTCACACTGTCAGGCCTCAACAAGAATAAAAAGATTGATATCATACAATGCATATTTTCTGATCACAACCCTATGAAACTTAAAGTCAACCACAAGAAAAAAAATTGGGAAGACTACAAATACATGGAAGTTAAAGAACATTCTACTAAAAAATGAATGGATCAACCAGGAAATTAAAGAAAAAAAATTAAAAGTACATGGAAACAAATTATAATGAAAACATGACAGTCCAAAACTGTTGGGATGCTGCAAAAGCAGTCATAAGAGGGAAGTATATAGCAATACAGATCTCTCAAAAAGCAAGAAAAATCTCAAATACACAACATAAACTTACACTTACAGGAGCTAGAAAAAGAACAAGAAGTGAAGCCTAAAGCCAGCGGAAGAAGGGAAATAATAGACTAGAGCAAACATAAATAACAGAGAACGCCGCAAAAGAGAGAGAGAAAGAGAGAATAACAAAAACAGCAGAACAGATCAATGAAACCAAAAGTTTATTCTTTGAAAGAATTACTAAAATTGATTAACCTCTACTCTGCAAAAAGAAAAGAGAATGGACACAAATAAATAAAATAACAAATAAGACAGGAGAGATCACATCCAATATCACAGAAATACTAATACTTATAAGAGAATATTACAAAAAATTATATGCCAACAAATTGGGCCATCTGGAAGAAATGGATCAATTCCTAGAAACACACAAATTACCAAAACTGAAACAGGAAGAAATAGAACATTTGACCATACCCATAAGCAGCAAAGAAATTTAATCAGTAACAAAAAATCTCCCAACAAACAAAAGTCCAAAGCCAGATGGCTTCCCAGGGAAATTCTTTTAAAGAAGCGTTACGAGTTATTCTTCTCAAAATGTTCCAAAAATAGGGAAAAAAATGAAATCATCCAAATTCATTCTATGAGATAAGCATTTCCTTGATTCCAAAGCCAAAGACCCCACTACAAAGAGAATTATGGCCAAGATCCCTAATGAACACAAATGCAAAATTTCTCAACAAAACACTAGTACTTTGAATCCAACAGTACATTAAAAGAATCATTTACCACAGTCAAGTGGAATATATTCCTGAGCTCCAACAGTCTGAATATTCCCAAATCAATCGACATGATACACCACATTAAGTAAAAGAAAGGATAAGAACCATACAATCTTCTCAATAGTTGCAGAAAAAGCATTTGACAAACTATAGCATCCATTCTTGATTAAAATCCCTCCACACAAAGTGGGGATTGAAGAAACATATCTCAATATCTTTAAGGCCATATACAAAGACCCATAGCTAATTTATACAATCCTCAATGGTGAAAAACTTGAGTTTTTTGTCTATGGTCAGGTAAAAGACAGGGATGTCCGCCTTCACCTTTGTGCGAAGGTGGAAATCCTAGTGGAATTCCTTCTGGAAATCCTAGCTTCAGCAATCAGAATGTGAAATATTTCTTTCTTTTTTTGAGATTTTATTTACTTATTTATTTGTTTGAGGGAAATTGAGAGCACAAGTAGGGGGAGTGGCAGGCAGAAGGAGAAGCAGGCTCTCTGCTGAGCCCGACATGGGACTTGATCCCAGGACCGTGAGATCATGATCTGAGCCAAAGGTAAACACTTAATTGAACAAGCCACCCAGGTGTCCCATAATATAAAATATTTCTAATAAAGGGTTGAGCCCACAATGATTAAAATCATTGAGGGGATGTGATTATGCTGACCACCACAACAGAAGCATTTCTTTTCTCATTGATAGTTTCTCAAAACATATTTCTTCAATATGAAAGTTTATAAAAGGAAAGAAGATAGGTAGTTGCAAGCCAGAACTAGAGGCCATTAGAGAGATCAAACATCAAATAAATATTTTTAATCAGAAATTTCTGTACTGAAGAAATGGTTAAGTGACATAGCTGACCAAGTTATATATTTCTTCAGGTAGACCTACGTTTAGTTTGCCAAACTACTACCATCATCTGTGTAAACCAAATTATCCTTCCCCCCCTTTTTTTGCCATTATATTAACTTAAGTTAAAGTCAAATATAATTTTATTTATCATATTATAGAAGTCCAGTAAAAGAATCTATACAAGTAAAATTTTAATTTCAGTTAGTCATTGTTTTTTAGTTACTCATTTTATTACGTGGAGAATAAAGATCTTAAAAGAAAAATTTTGAATATGTGATTCTGCCTTTATGGAAAATGAATGTAGCGGGTCACACAGTTATTTGTGATGAATTTCAGTAAAGATCCTCTCTTATCTAAAAAAAGGGGGGAACCCAAAGAATGAGTTCCTTGATATTTAAAGTTACAAATTGGATACTTATTCCTTTGGTCTGATACTGATGCTTTGACTTTCATTTTCATTAAAATGCAGATATTCTAAGAAGGGGGCTCACTATTTTATTCATTCGTTTATACTTTCCTGTAAACAATGGTTATACAATCAATATTTCTTCATCTACACTGTCAGATCATTTATTATGAGAAATTGCAATTGATTTTTTTTTAGAGGTTGGGGGAAAGAGAAATAAAGAAGAAATTCTCAATGAAATAGTACAGAAGAAAAAAAGTGAATCTGGAAAGAGTTCATAAAGACACAATTTTGCTGAGAGTTGACTTTGACTCTACTTTAGAGACAATATAGTTATAATGCAAAGCAAGTTCTATATTATTGTAGTTACTTATCAATAAAAATGAGCATCAGAGATAGTTAATACTAGAAAATGTATTTTATATTATTGGTTACTAAACATACTGAACAAAATATGAAGAATGAATAGAGACTGTAAAATTGCATAATATCTCAGTATTAAATAAAATGCATTTCTTCTCCGTATGAATAAACGTGAGAAGACCAGAAAAATGAAGTTTACTTCAAATCTGCATATGCATATTAAAATAAAGGAATTAAGCTTTCCGTTTCAATCTTCCATGAAGATTCTAGGGAGTGCTAAATGTAATGGCCATTTGTATTAGCTGTGTTTTAGTAGGGAACAACCTCCATGAGCTGCATTATATGAGGAGAGTTTAATAAAGGTTTTTTTTTGTTTTTTTCTATTTCTTTATTTTTTAAATTTACACAGTAAGTTAACTTTTTTTGTTGGACAGATATATGAGTTTATATTCTTACACACACTCATAGCCACCATCACAGACAGGATACACAGAACAACTTCTTTGTTTTCAGACTTTCCCCCATCATCTGTCCCTGCAACTACTTATCTGTCTTCTGTTGCTGTAGTTTTACCATTTTTCAGAATGTTATAAAAATAGAATCGCACAGTATGTAACATTTTCAGGCGGACCTCTTTTACTTAGCATGATGCAGTTGAGATTCATATTGATAGTTTGTTTCTTTTTATTGCTGAGTAGTATTTCATTGTGAGGATGTACCGAAGTCCATTTATCCATTTACTTGTTGAAGGATATCTGGATTTACAATTTGTGGCAATAATGAACACTGCTGCTATAAATATTCATTTGAAGTTTTTTATATGCATGTCGAAGTTTTCATTTCTGTAGGATAAATAGTTAAAGTGGGTCAGTTGACTTATAAATCAGCCAATATAAATTACTATATCAAAAACCTAAGGAAGGGAAATCATATTGTCAAAATAATTCATGAACAGAAAGCATTTGACAAAATTCAGCATCCATTCATGTTGTAAACTCTCAGTGAACTAGCAGTCTTTGACCACGTCAGGATCTACTAATTGTAGCCCTGACAAATATAAACAGATGACTATCGGAAGTATGACACATTTCCACATGTATTTTATTTCTGTCCCGTCTATTCTGATGTACAACTGGTAGTTTGGATTTAAATGTTTTAAAATAGAGTACAAATAAAATAATAATATAAAAAAATTAGCTTCTATTTAGTTATGCCCAAGATTTGCTGGTGTAGTTAATGTCTAGGAAAGAAAACAAAAAGAGAGAAAGAAATGGAATTTGGTGTTTCACCTAAATAATACAACAGACTTTTGCTTTTCCTCCTTGGGAAAGAACATATATTTTGCTTGTTTAGAAATTCAGAGTTGAGACAATAATCCTCTTAGTTCTATGACTGCAGGTTCTTTCATAAATCACCCAAGTTAAAAAAAAAATCCTCCAGGTATCCAGCTATACAGTATGGCAAAAACAAAATTAAAAAAAATTCTTACACTATTAAACTGAAATAATCATAATAGAACATTACTTAGATTTAGTGATTAATTTCAGTCATTCGCTTGAAAAATATTATTGATCATATAATATGTGGAAGGAGTATGGGAAGTATTAAATATTGTTTTCTGAATACAATATAAGCTTTCCCCCAAGTACTACTTTCCTCAATCGCCTCTTTAGAGCCTTCAACACCATCACTATTGATACTGGATATTACAGGATGAATGAATTAAACATGTTCAGTTCTACAACTACTTCTTAATTTCCATCTTAATCTCAAATTCAATTTGCTAACCAATGGGAACTTATTAGAGATGCTTGGAACTCTGCCATTTTATTCTTTCATCTACATATTCTTACGTTCATTCCTTTCATTCATTGTTCTGCTCTATATTAAAGGAATTCGAACCCCCTAAACATTAAATTTCCTAGACTCCTCTGCCAGCTGGAATCCAGTTAGTATTGTCTAGTAAGAGGAACTAGCAGGATTTATTTATGCATTTATTTTATTACTTCTAATTTTGAAATAATTATATTTTCATAGTAATTGGCAAAGAAAGAAAGCAGAGAGAGGCGCAGTATATTCTACACAGTTTCCCTCACCTGTCACATCTTACATTATTCTAGTTTAATATTAAAACCATGCATTGACATTTACAAAACATATATACACGTCTATTTCATTTTATCACATGCATAGATTTGTGTAACCACCACCTTGATTGAGATACAAAACTGCTTCATCATCACAAAAGATCTCCCTGGTTTTATCCTTTAATAATCATTCCCAATGCAGCCCTGCCCCTTCATCATCTCTGACCTCTGGGAAACACCACTATGTTTTTCTGTATCTATCATTTTGTCATTTCAAGAATGTTATCTAAATGGAATCATTCAGTATGTGACCTTTTGGGATTTGTTTACTTTACTCAGAATAATGCCTTTGAGATCATCGGTCGGATTTTAGGAGGAAGGACCAGCAGCACACCAGTGAGTGGTGACTGACAACTGTCTTTGGTATTCCAGCACCAGTAGCAGAGGGTAACTACCAGTAGTTGTGGGGGGTCACAGGCTGCAGAGGCTTTCAGCAGCCCTGAAAGATAAATCAGTGAGTAGCTGCAGGCTCAGCTGACTCTGGAGGGTCTGGAATTAGCAAAGTCCTGCAGGGTCAAGGGAACATGTTTACCTGGGCTCTGGAAGTACTATCTCCCTTTGTTTTTTCCAGCACTCTAGTATGGAGAAGCTTCCTGAAATTATTAATCTCTAGTTACTTTGGTGTAACTGAAGTAACCAGTCCCTAGTATTTAATACCTTCTGTGTGAATACTTTCTGTATGAATTGCTTAGCATAAATTCTACTTTTCTGAGTGGATTCTGACAGAGATATCATCAAACAGCATTGATGTGAACAATCTGGCTACATATAGTCCTATGAAAACATATTGATAGCATTGATATTATTATTAACATTAATAATAATAGGGCTACTATTTATTAGAAATCTATTTTATCCTAAGCACTCTGTATAATACTTTCTTTCAAACAGCTTATATGCACAAACACAATGAAGAAAAGTTCAGTAAGAAGAGTAGAGCTATGCCAACTTTGAACACATTTTTAATTATATAAATACTTCCTTTATGCATTTGGTAAATAAAAAATTAAAGTCAATGCTCAGACTCAACTATTTTGAACTTAATATATATCTCAAGTGACAGCTCGCTTAGGAGTCCAATGGTCATCCAATGTTAGTATGGTTAAATTTATGATGTTTAATGACAGAACCAGAATAAGTTTCTGTGAAATGTTCTGGTGCTATAACATTCACATTGTGAAATGCTGTCCTATTGAGCATTTCGGATGCCAAGTCCAGTTCAATATTCTTTGACTTGTGAAAATACTTTGGGCATTACATTTTATGTTTGCTGAAAAGTCGTCTCACTCAAAATGGTTTGGTGTTGCCAGTTGAAGCCTCATGCAGCGGCAACTTTTAATTGTTTCTTGTATGGCTTGGAATTGCAATGATGCCAGGGACCTATTTTAATAATTGATTACTTATTTTTTTTAATGTTTTGCTTTAACTGGCTACACTTAAAAAAAAGCTTTTTCTAAAAGAAAGAAAATTATATAAAAGTCTCCTAATACAAAGTCATGTTTTTATTTCTCAAATTTCTTTGGAAAAGTTTTAATCTGTACCTTAAACATTTAGTTATCTAAATATTCTTAATCAGTGACTATCTCTTAATTCCTTCAGGAATTTCTTAAGTGATAAATCTAGTCCAAACTGAATTTCTCCTAGCGACAAATTATATTTTATTTAATTATACCATATAATTTGTGTTATATTTTACTGCTTTTACAAAAACCCCACCATTTTTGTTTCTGAAATTGGTCAATTGTTAATAATGTCAAATATATATATATTTCATATTTCTTTTTTTAATTTTTAATTTTTCTATTAACATAGAATGTATTATTAGTCCCAGGGGTACAGGTCTGTGAATCGCCAGGTTTACACACTTCACAACACTCACAATAGCACATACCTATTTCATATTTCTATCATGTGTACAACTTAAAGTTATGAATATATTAATCAATGTATATAAGTTCTCACACTAATAAAATATTCAACCAACTTGTTCCTATATCTTTATTTTAATGTTTACAACTACTAATTTAATAGTGAATTGCTAAAGTGTTCCCACTTAAAATCAAGAAGTACACTACATCAGAACATACAAACCCCTTTGATCATGGATTCCATCTGGTTTATGTGCTCTCTGCCTCATTGGCTAGTGATTACTCTGGATATTTATTCAAAAATAATTGTCTCAGTGCTAATCTCTAAGTAAAAACACTCAATAGGACAAACAAAGGTCCCTATTCTTAACAAACCTTTAAGAAATGAAAGTAAGAAAAATATTAAGTAAAAAGATAATTCCTATGCAATAATGATCTAGACAGCAAATCACAGAAATATTATCTGAATAAGAATTATTGTAAACAAGTTATGAAAGAAATCCTTTAAAGAATATGATATTCAAGCTGAGAACTGAATTTTGCCAACAACTTATTCAGATAATCAGAAGAAACAACATTTTGGTCCATGACTAGCATGAGGTACTAGAGGTGAGAAAAAGCTTGACATACTTGAAAATCATTTTTTTTTCTTTTCTTCATTTTTTAAAAAATTAAATTAAGTAGTTTAAATTTTTACCAAGAACAATAGAAAACTTTTTGTTTGTTTTGAATAAGGAGTAATCTTATTTTATTTGAATTTATGATAATGAATCTGTGTGTAGTGAAAAGTGAATTAAAGGTGGTGAAATATAATAATGCCTTAGTTATAGGGGAGAGACATAGTTGCTTAGGACGGTATCAGTTGATTAAAAGAGAAACAGGCATATTTGCAATGTGTTTTGTTAGCCAAATTAAAAATACTTCCTGATGAATTAGATGTGAGGTGAGGAATAGAAAAAGTTAGGTGGGCAGATGAAAATTTTAGGGAAAGCTCTTCATTAATGTTAAAAAAATAATTCTCTCAAAGCTTTATGACTTATAATCACCTAAACTTACATAACTTAATCCTCTCAATAATTATATTAAATAATTATTCTTACTGTACTCTGAAGATAAATTCACTGAGTGTCAGGAAGATTAAGTAAATGTCTCAAGATCTCAGAGCTTTCTTTAAGGCAAAATTAGCAATATAGAACTTCAGAATCTATGTTAAATAGAAATGCCGTAGAAACATAATTAGGCCCAGTGTTTCTCCAATTGGGAGGTGGAATGTGTAATCGGTTCTTTAACATAAACAACTTGCTCATAACTATGTGGTTGTGAAATAAAAGTTAGCAAAAATCTCATTAAAAGAAATATTTTTACCAAGTCACTTGATCTGGATTTCTTACAAGTAAAAATTGAAATTTTATGAAAAATGACCAGAAAAATTCATATTTTACTACCATACAAAACTATGTGAATTTTTAAAATTTAAAAGGAAGTTCTTTAGGAATTAACCTAGTAAATTACAATTGGAGTATTGATATTATTTTAATATTTTTATGTTTGTTAGTATTAAACCTACTGAGTGCTAGTTCCTTTCCATAAGTTATTTCATTTGATTATTAAAAATATATTAAGAGATAGAAAGTTTATGGATTTTTCCAACCAAGATACTAAGGAGACAATTTAAGTAACTTGGTCAAGATCAGAAAATCATGTAAATAAACAGCCTCACTGGGATGATTCTCAACTTCACTGAATTCTGATTTATAATAAGTATTTCTTAAGTACATACTACTTTTTTAGAATTATTCTATATCTGGGAGAATGTGGGTAGAATGTAACTGCTGTTTTGAGGTATGTCTAAAAGTATGTTTTGGTTTGTGTGCATTTAATTCATTTTCTTCATATCAATATGTCCATAACTTATTTAATAATATTTCTGGATTTATTTTTAATGGCTCATATTTGCATAATATAGAAATCCCAGAACTTCTGACACACACACACACACACACACATATATATATACACATATATGCTGTATATATATATATATATATATATATATATATATATAAACAGCAAATGTCAGTATCAAGTGATATAAATACCAATTAAATTCTTTATTGAAAGTTTATCTTGTCACAGAGCTAGAAAAAACCATCCTAAAATTTGTGTGGAACCACAAAAGACCATGAATAACCACAACTATCTTGAAGAAGAAAAGCAAAACTGCGGGTATCACAATTCTGGACTTCAAGCTATAGTACAAAGGTATTTTTATCAAGACAGTAAGGTACTGGCATGAAACAGACACACAGATCCATGGAATAGAAGAGAAAATGAAGAAATGGCTCCACAACGATACAGCCAACTAATCTTCAACAAAGCAGGGTTTGGGAAGACTATCAAATGGAAAAAGTCTCTTCAAAGAATGCTGCTGGGAAAACTGCACAGCAACATCTAAAAGAATGAAATTTGACCATTTTCATACACCATGCACAAAAATAAATTCAAAGTGGGTGAAAGACCTAAATGTGAGACAGGAAACAATCAAAATTCTGAGGAGAACTCAGGCAGCAACCCCTTTGACTTTAGCTATAACAACTTCTTACTAGACACATCTCTAGAAGCAAGGGAAACGAAATAAAAAATGAAGTATTGGGACTTTATCCAGACAAAAATCTTCTCTATGGCAAATGATACTCAATAAGACTAAAAGGCAAAATTTGGAATGGGAGAATCTATAAAAATTTTTTCAAACTCAACACCCAAAAAAGAAACATTCCAGTTTATAAAAGGGCAGAAGACATGCATAGATATTTTTCCAAAGAAGTCATCCAGATGGCTAACAGCCACATGAAAAGGTACTCAACATCACTCACCAGCAGAGAAATACAAATCAAACCACAATGAAATACCACCTCACACCTATCAGAATGGCTAAAATTAGTAACACAGAAAACAACAGATGTTGGTGAGAATGTTGATAAAGGGGAACTCTTCTTACACTGCTGGTGGGAATGCAAATTGGTACAGCCAATCTGGAAAACAGCATGGCAATTCCTCAAAAAGTTAAAGAACAGAACTACCCTATGACTCAGCAATTGCACTACTAGGTATTTATCCAAAAAATACAAAGACTGATTCAAAGGGACACATGCAGCCTGATGTTTATAGCAGCATTATAACAACAGCCAAACTACAGAAAGGGCCCAAATACTCAACTGATAAATGGGTAAAGAAGAAGTGTGTGTGTGTGTGTGTGTGTGTGTGTGTGTGTACATATAAAATAATAGCATATATGTGTGTATGTATGTATCTATATACACATATGCATGTGTATACATATATATGTGTGTATATATGTATATAATGAAATGTATATAAATATATATATACATATACATATAATACATATATATCAGTCATCAAAAAGAATGAAATCTTGCTATTTGCAAACATGGATGAAATTAGAGTGTATTAAACTAAGTGAAATAAATCAGTCAGAGAAAGACAAATGTCATATAATTTCACTCAGATATAGAAATCAAGAAATGAAGGAGATGAACATAGAGGACAGAAGAAAGGGAGAGGCAATCCCTAAAACAGATTCGTGATCATAGAGAACAAACTGAGGATTGCCAGAGGAGAGGCAGGCAGAGGGATGGGTAAAATAGGTGATGGTTATTAAGGAGGGCACTTGTGGGGAGCAGTGGGTGTTATATTTAAGTGAGGAATCACTAAATTCTATTGTTCAAACCAATATCACACTATCCATTAACTAACCAGATTTTAAATAAAAACTTGAAATGAAAAAAAGGAAGTTTATTTTGAAAAATGCACAAATCCTAAGTGTGGAACTCAACAGATATTTAGAAAATAAACATACCCATGTGACTACAATCTGGTTCAAGAAATATAATAATGCTAGAAAACTAAAAGCCTCGCTGCCTCCCCCATCATCTTCCAATCTTTATCCCTTCTGTACTGAGCAGACCTAACCAGGATCCTTATTTGTAACTTGAAGATTAGTTTTCCCTGTATTGGGCTTTTATAAATAAAATCATTTAGCATGCATTCTTATGTAATGACTTCTTTCATCCAACATTATGTTTGTGAGAACAAGTAATGCATGTTCATTATTTTATTCTCATATAGCATTGCATTTTTCCCATGCAGCAATTCATGTACACAGTCAACTTTTGCTAAACACCTGGGTTGTGTCCAGTTTGGTCTAGTACAGATAATTTTCCATATGGCAATCAACTGATAAAACAATTATAAAATAATTTATTCACCAGGGCATCTGGGTGACACAGTTGGTTAAATGTCCAACTCTTGATTTCAGCTCAGGTCGTGACCTCAGGTTAGTAGGATCAAGCCTGCCTGGGGCTCCATGCTCAGCAGGGAGTCTGCTTCTCTCCTCTCTTTTGGCCCCTCCCCCACCTCAATGCTCTCCCTCTCTTTCTCCAATAAACAAATAAATTCCCTTGTGTGTTTAGTTCTTTAAAAAAAAAATTCACCCTACACTCCTCTCCATTTATCACTTTTTGCCTGTCAATTCAAAGAAATAACTTTGTTCCTCTCCTCTGTAATTTCAATATATCATATATTCACTATCATTTAGTACAAAATATTTTATAATTACACTTATGAATTATTTCCTTAAGCTATGGATTATTTAGAAAAAGCTTTACATTTCTAAACATATGGTGATTTTCAAGTTATATTTTGTTAAAAATTTCTAGCTTACTTCCATTATTCTGTAATCAGAATGATTCTGAATGATTTAAATCCTTTAAGTATGTCAACATTTGCTTAGTGGCATAGCATATGGTGAAATTTTATTAATGCTCCATGTGTACTTAAAAAAGATGTATTTTCTACAATTGTTGGAAGCAGTCTTCTGTAGCTAAAAAATTATATCAAGATTATTCATCAATCTAATTTTCTATATTCTTACTTGTTTTTTGACTGTCTTATCAAGTATTGAAAAAGCTATGTCAAAAATCTCTCACTATAATTATAGGTTTTTATACTTACCTTTTTTGTTTTGTAAATTTTTACTTTGTTGTGACATTGTATTATGTGACTACAAATTAAAATCTGCTGTATTTCTTCATTAATTAAGCATTTTATCATCATGATATTTCCTTTTATCTTTTCCCTTTAAATTCAACTGTGCCTAATTAAGAGCTCCATCAATTACTTTTGATTGGTACATGCATAGTATTTGACTTTTCCATGCTTTTACTTTTGAATGCTCTTTATTTTTTGTTTCTCTTATTTGTAGTATATAACTTATTTTCTTTTATATCTGATAATTATTTTTAATATAAATTTCTTAATATGTTTTCTGATATTGGGCATTTAAATAAACCACTTTACAACTTCTGTTCTTCTATTTTGCCCATTATGAGTTTCTTTCATCACTGAGTTGTTAAATTTATTTTTAGAAAATCATTCCATTTTCCTCATAACACCCATATACTCATTCTTTTACCTTATATTAGTAGTTTCCAGATCATATCAGATATTTCTATCTTATCAAAATTTAATAAAAAGATCTAATTTCAATATGGAAATATCTAAGGCTTTGGATTATATTAGCTGCATTTTTCTTTTTCAGAATTTATATCATCTTTCTCTTGTATACCTTAAATTTTTAAAACTCCCCTCAATATCACTATATTATTTTAAGCTGTTGTCGCAGCCAGCGCGACGAATCCACCAGGGTAAATAACTGTGGGGGCTAAGAGGATGATGAAAAAAAGTTAAGAGACAAAGAGATGGGAGCAGGAGGGATACTGAAGAGGATGTCCAACAGTGCCAAATTTATTCCACGTCTTACAAGCATTTATAAGGCAAAGCAGAATAGGAGGAGCATTATATCAGTACCTAGTCAGATGACCGCAAGTTCCTATAACAAGTTTACATTAACTACAAGCAAACCTCATGAGCCCAGGTAGTTTTGGCTAAATCCATTAGCAAAACAATCACCTAGGGAGTGGGTCATGGTAGGTACAGAACAACAAGGATTAACTAAGAACTCAGGACTCTGGCCACATTGTTCCCTACTGCAGGGAGTGTGTGTGGGAAGTCACGCAGGCAAGCGCATGACACATAGCACAGACCCTTTCTCAGTGCACTCAACTTTCCTGTCCTTAATGTTGTCGAGGTGTCCAGACTTTGAAGGAGACACAAGTCAGAGCCTGTTTTGGTCCTCGACTCCAGCCGTGCGGTGGCCTCCAACAAGCTGTTAATGTTAATTTGATTTACCCAAATGCTTCTCTTTTATAGATCGTTATACTTTATCTTATGCTGATTGTCTGATCTTATATCTGGTTTCATTTATATTTTGTTTCAACAGTTGAATACCCTCTAATACTTGCTCTAACATCAGAAATGCTAGTGATACATTTTTCTCAGCTATTTTTTAAAAGATTTTATTTATTTATTTGATAGAGACATAGCAAGAGAGAGAACATAAGCAGGAGGAATGGGAGAAGGAGAAATAGGCTTCCGGATGAGTAGGGAGCCTGATGCAGGGATTAATCCCAGGACCCAGGGATCATGACCCAAGTTGAAAGCAGATACTAAACTGAGCCACCCAGGTGCCCCACTCTCAGCTTGTTTGTTTAATAAATTATTTTAATTCACCTTCCTTTTTGAGAATAAGTTAGCTAAAACTCTAGACTAGAAGCCCCTTCCCTACCAAACACACCCCAAATTTTTAAATATTATATTCAATCATATTCTTCTATTGTTTTCTATAAGAGATTATATGTCACTATTGTCATTAATTATTTGAAAACACTCTTTGGTATCTCACAACTTCCTACTTTTTAATATATCTACTTTTTTCTTTGACATATTCTTTGTATGAGAAACATTGATGTCATTACTTTTCCTTAGGGAAGTGCATTTAGTTTGCCGATTATATTTTATGTCTTTGGGTAATGATTCTAAATTTTTCATGGGTGGGAGTAAATAAAATGGGGGATTTAAACTAAATCCTCTATTACTTATTTAACTTTCAGTTGTGAAACAATCACCTACATTAACTTAGTTTAAAAATATTGTTAACTTTAAGTTTACATTTATCTGTAACTTAAATACACATATGCACATTCACAGATTTCTAGTGACTCCATGAAATTCAGGTTTAGAATTAAATATGCATGACTAAAATAATTATTATATTTTCCATGCTTTAAAAACCCACTTGTGTGCTACTAGTGCTTGTTAAGATGTAGAATAATATTAGGCCTGTTGTCTCATGATAGCAAAAACAAAACAACCAAAAAAAAAAAAAAACCTCAAACCAAGATGAAATATTTAAAGACAATAGACTTTTATAGGAGGCTAAGTAGAGTAGTATATATAAGGATGCCTTAGAAACTGATATTTCAGAGAGGAACATGTGTTCCATAGGTGAGCAGATTGCCACAGCTGTTAAGGAAAAAAAAAACACTGAGGCAGAATTTTAAGGACAATTTTAAATAGCAAGATAAATTAGAATCCAAAAAAGCTTCAAATGTAAAATTAAATCACTCAACCTAAAATTTTTCCTTTCATCTGAATTTTGCTGAAAAATTAGCAGCAAAAGAGTAGATAGAAATCTGAGAGAACTTATGAAGTCTTGATGATTTCTAAAGAAACTAGATTCATAGACTGGCATAAATCTTTCTAAAATAGCACTCCAATAACATGCCTGATCAATGTTTTACAAGATTACAGAGATCAGCCCTTCAGCAACTGTAGTGTGAGTGTAAAGGGGGTTTACTAACAAAAGATAAAAGAAAAAAATATCTAATTGAAAACAAAAACAAAACAACACCAACAACAAAAACAGTACCTAAACTGGTAGCATCTGAACATTTAGCTTCTTATTTTAGCTGTATCTCATAACAAGGAGAGAGCTTGTAAGGTCATGGATGCAAATAGAAAATGTCGTATTTCCATAATACCTGTGCTGTTGCTTTACATTGATTGTCCAGAAAATAGGAGACAGAAAGTGAGAAGTATGGAAAAACAGGAAACTCAATACATAATTAAGAGAAAAAAATTCAACAGAAGCAGACCCACAGATGATTCAAGTATTGGTATTAACATTTAAACAATTATGATAAAATACATATTATAGGCTTGGAAAGTGACACTATCTGGTTGTTTTTACAGATGAGGGAATAAGGTACCTTGTGATGCTTCTTTCCTAAACAGAAAAATTTTGTCTTTTAATTATGGCTCCACAGAAAGAGAGAGTATGAAGCCCACTTCATTAAGAAATAGAACTTGGGGGGCACCTAAGTGGCTCAGTGGGTTGGGCCTCTGCCTTCAGCTCAGGTCATGATCTCAGGTCCTGGGATGGAGCCCCTCATTGGGCTCTCTGCTCAGCAGGGAGTCTGCTTTCTCCTTTCTCTCTCTGCCTGCCTCTCTGCCTGCTTGTGATCTGTCTGTCAAATGGATAAATAAAATCTTAAAAAAAAAAATAAAGCAATAGAACATGGGTTAGAAGTCCCTTTCACATAGGAAGAAGATAAACTGCTTCATTCACCATTTCTGAAGTACTGAAAAGAAGACAGAAATAGAAGTAGCGCAGGCATGTCAGGTGGGACTGTGGAACTAAACTTTGGGGCTTCTGAATGTTGCTGCTATTCAAATATCCATGTTTGTATGGGAAAAGACAACAGACTTAGTGTTGCTCATCATTGACAGATTTACCAGCATTTAGCACCATTTAATCTGGAATGAGAATTATTCTGCATCATTGGTGGAAGAAGTAAACTAAAGGAATTTTTCTAATTTCCCTTACCTTCAAGTAGTAGCAGCAAGTAATAAAGAAATCCCTAAATTCGACAGGAAGGGAAACATGGAGTACTAAGGTTAAAGGGGCCTTAATGTGAACAGTTTTTGAATCCAGAGGCAAATCTCTATTGGCCCAGACATCAATAGTGGGCATCACATCATTCCAAAAGGTTAGACAGGATTAGTCTATGATTTGGCAGATATAAATTAAAAAACAAAAACAGATAAGACATTTGCATCAAAGAATCAAAGAAGAGCAAGGGATTAAGATATTCCTAATTGATTTTATCTCTTCTGTCATTGGCTTCTATGAAATTGCAAAATCTACCACAGGTACTTAATACTTGGAGAAAATGATGGCAGACATATGAAGAACCAAGCATTTATCTGTATGAGTCTGCAAAAACAAACAAACAAACAAAAAGAAAAAGAAAAGAAATAAAGAAAGAAAAATCCAAACCAAAAGAAAGACCCTCAACTTGAAAAGGCTAAGATAACATAGGTAGACAAGTTTCTAGTTGTTTGTTTATTTGTACAATCGGAGGTTTATAAGACTCGAATAAGACTCGAATAAGATTAGTCCAGTTATTGGAAAATAAGCAACAAAAAGCTATCGCATTATTTTTGCTCACTTAAGAAGTTGAAAAGTAGTATGAGTAAATTTATAATTCACTATCTGAATAACTGCAGGAATATCTTAGAATATAATTTTTTTAAGATTTTATTTACTTTTTTTGACAGAGAGAGACCACAAGTAGGCAGAGAGGCAGGCAGAGAGAGAGGAGGAAGCAGGCTCCCTGCTGAGCAGAGAGCCCCATGCGGGGCTCAATCCAAGGACCCTGGGATCATGACCTGAGCCAAAGGCAGAGGCTTTAACCCACTGAGCCACCCAGGCACCCCTACAATTTTATTTTTTAACATATATAGGATTTCTTTTTGAGAACTGTTTGACAACCTAAAGGGCACAGCTCTAACATGGCTTTATGCTCTTGTTTTTTATCCTTAATGAGTAAGAAAACAAAACAAAACAATGCATTTAAATAACAAACATTTAACTTTGTCCCAATCTCCCAAAACATAGAATAGGGAAAACAGATTCTCAGTGCATTTGTTTCCTTTACATGAGGACATCCAGGGAAAGGATATCCAGAGCAGGACCTTTAATAATGCAGGGCCTCAAACAAGGGCCCCTTTTGCCAGAGTCTAAAGATGGTACTATCTCACTAGCAGTCCTATGCTTTTTTGATAATATTAGTAAAAATTAAAGGAAGAAACAGAGATGTTTAAAAAGAAGCATAAATGGCTACGGAGCTAAGAATGTCAGGGATACTACACTTATGTAACACAGACTCAGTCAAATGCAAAGGGTATTTTAATTCTGTGAACTGCAGCTGAGATGTGTGATAGCATGTACATGGTTTTTATTAGGCCGTTAGTAATATGAAATTATAAAATTACGTGACTTTAAGGTCAACCTAACATTGTGCTACTGTTAATAAGGTATCTTCATGATTATCCATCAACCTACACACTGAGTCATCACATTTCTGATATCAAGCTAACTCATTAATAAGTGGATTGTTTCCCCTAAAAAGAAAATACAAGCTATAGTGACATATACATTCTAAAAGAATATGAAAAACTAAATTTTATGTAATAAATCTCAAAAAGGCTTGGCAATAATTCATCCCACTCAGTGTTCAGCAAATTTTAATATCTATTCAGAAACTTTAATAAAAAAATCTTCTGGATTGAAGAGAAAAGTACTTTCTCTGATTCTTGAGTGCCTTTCAAGCAGTTTGTTATTTAAGATTCTTAATGAAGACAGACCAACTCCATTCCTAAAGATACACTTCATTAACATCCATTATTTGAGTCCATGTAACATGTATAGATACAGTAAAAAAAAAATTATAAGGGAAAGACAACCCAAGAGTTTGAATAATTAACAGTTGTTTAAACATTATTTATTGCCTGTTTCATAAAGTTTACTCTAAAGTGTATTGCATTTGAAAAAACATAATAATGCAATTAATAGTAATATATCTTTCAACAAAAAGTCTCTCAGGCACCAGTAAGGTAAAAATGGCAAGGAAGAATGTAATTCAATTTTTTAATTTCTAGCATAATTGTAGTATTGAAATAGTCAATCATTTACTCCAGTCGACAAATCAAGCCAAAACTGTGAATCTAATCCAAAGCATGTTTTTCTGATATCCACAGTTATTTTACTGCCAACAAAAATAATCAGCAATTTTGGAATCAATTATGCATAGCATTTCTGTGTTTAAATCACCTTGTGAGTGATTATTCCAGAAGAAATAAATAAAAGACATTTTTAATATACTGTTCATATAAAATCTGTCTACTACCAACCCTACAATCTTTATCATTTCAGTGTACCTCACTTGTACCTGACATCTACCTCCACATTTACACTTGATTTTAGATTAATAATTCATTAAAAAGAAAAAAAGAGCACCGTGTTTTGCTCTACCCTACGGTCACACATTCTTCATTATTACACGTGATAAGACTTTAATTAGAAGACTTTGTATTATTACCCAAATACATTTTGTTCTCCGTGATAAAGATAGTTCAATTCAGTGTCAGAAATCTAATTGTCTTTTATTTAGTGGCTAGTTTGTGTGACACAATCAGTATAATCAGGATGATCTTGATGTTTAATGAAACTTCAGGAAAAAAAAAACCTACAGAAAATAGAAAGCAACAACTCTAGTAAATTATACTCCTTGGTTTCTTAAAAATCTGAGTTTTGTTTTGATTTCTCTGGTGGAAGAACAAAGTCCTGTTTTTTGTCTTGCTCTATTAGCCCTACCGATGATAAACAGAACATTTAAAGAAGTGAGTGCATGGCTGCTGTTATGGAGCCATAGCTGGAAGACTGACTGCAAATAAAGATAGTCGACAAAATATTCTCTGTCCCTTTGCAAACTCTTATTGTATTAGGAATGGAAATTAAAGTCAAATGAGGTTGAAAGTGAATTCTTTACAAAGGAAGTGTTTTTGTATAGTTAAGCCATTTTATTTATCCAGTGACAATTATAACAGATTATTTGATTCTTTTAATGATATAATACAAATTTTTCACAATTGTATTTTTCAATAATGTTATGTTAGAACAATTTTAGATTTATAGAAAAAAGATATAAAGATAGTAATATACTCAATCTCCCTGTTATTAACATTTTACCTTAGTATGTTACATTTGTAACAACTAATGAATTGATACTGATACATCATAAGTAAATGCCACATTTTTTAATACTTTATATTAAAGTAGCCATAGTTTTAATCTAATTTCCTTTTTCTGTTTTAGGATATATTCAGAATATGACCTTTCATTGAGTTATCATGTCTCCTTAGGCTACTCTTGGCTGTAATAATTTCTCAGAATTTTCTTGTTTTTTTTTTTTTAAAGATTTTATTTATTTGATAGAGAGAGAGAGAGAGATCACAAGTAGGCAGAGAGGCAGGCAGAGAGAGAGGAGGAAGCAATCTCCCTACCGAGCAGAGAGCCTGATATGGGCCTTGATCCCAGGACCCTGAGACCATGACCTGAGTTGAAGGCAGAGGCTTAACCCACTGAGCCACCCAGGCGCCCCAGAATTTTCTTGTTTTTGATGAACTTGATGGTTTTGAGGAGTAAGGTTTAGGTATTTTGTAACTATATTTTAATTGGAATTTGTTTGATAGTTTTCTCATGAGTAGATTTGGATTATGTGTTTTGGGGAAGAGCGCAGAAGGAAAGTGCTATTTTAATCACATCATAGCAAGGGTTTATGCTATCAACCTCATTGTTGATGTTGACCTTGATCACATGTCTGCAGGAGTGTTTATCAGATATCTCCTTGTAGAATCACTCTCTTTTTCCCTTGCTCCATACTTTATTCTTTGGAAGAAAATTACTATGCATAGCCTATAATCATCAAGAAGTGAGGTGTTACACTCCACTCCCTTGAAGACAGACTATCGACTTAAGTTACTTGGAATTATTCACATGGATTTGTCTATTTTCACTTATTTACTTATTTATTCTACCATTTTTTTTATATCAGTAAGGATCCATATGTATTTTATTTTTTTTTACTTTTTCTTTTAATAATCCAACATTACAATATCTTTATTGTTGTTGTTCAAAATTTCAGATTTGGCCATTGGGAACTCTTACATATGACTACTATTTACTTACTGTATCTCTTTGATATACCAACATCATAGTATTTTGTTTTGTTTTGTTTTGTTTAGAACTTCCTTACTTTCTGGTACTGAAAGGCACTCCATGCTCATATTGAGTATTTCTATTCCAGGCTTGGAATCAGCCACTTCTCTAAGGAGCTCTGGTTTCTCTAAATGAAAATCAAGGAATATAACTCAGCCATTAAAAAAAATGAAATCTTTCCATTTGCAATGATGTGGATCAAACTACAGTGTAGTATGCTAAGTGAAATAAGTCAGAGAAAGACAAAACACCATAGGATTTCACTCATATGTGGAATATAAAAAACAAAATAGATGGACATATGCGAAGAGGGAATAAGAGGGAAACAAAACAGAAGAGACTCTTAACAATAGAGAAAAATCAGGGTTGATGAGGGAAGTGGGTGAGGGATGGGCTAGATGAATGATGGGCATTAAGGAGGGCTTTTGAGGAGCACTGGGTGTTGTATGTAAATAATGAATCACCGAATTCTGCTCCTGAAACCAACATTGCATTGTATGTTAACTAATTAAAATTTAATATAAAAAAATCAAGTCATAAACAATGATTTGGGTATTAGCTGTGTTTATTGTAACTGGGGAGTATCTTTGCTTCTAACTCCTCTCAAATGACAGAGTAAGGGGTTACATGTGTATATGCTAATTATTGTGTGTGCATGTATCTCTAAAATTTCTATGTGTAATCATCTATCTATCTATATGAGTGAATACTGATGTCATTAGCTCTAATGCATTATAAATAAAATCATTCTAGTTTCCTGCCTTTCTTATGTATAAACTCTCACTCCAGGCATGCCTGGGTGACTCAGTGGGTTAAGTTGTTCAGTGTCTTTCTTTAGCTCATGTCTTGATCCCAGGGTCCTAAGATGGAGTCCTGTGTTGGGCTCCCCACTCAGCAGGAAGTCTCCTTCTTCCTTTCCCTCTGCTCACTCCCCTGCTCATGTTCTCTGTCTCTCACTCTCTCTCAAATAAATAAATAAAATCTTAAAAAAAAAGTTAAAAATAAATTCTCACTCCTACAATAAGATACCTGGCGCCTACCATACATCATCCATTTACTTAATTATTTGATTCCAGTATACATATTTAAAAGTATCAAAATTGCTAAACTGTTTCCCCTTTGAGAAATAACTTTATCAGCTAGAGTGCAGTACTTATGTAAAATAGCTTCTGATTTACTCTTACAGGTTCTGCTCATTTCCAAAGTTACTGTCAGCACCATTTTTCCCAATGACCTTCAGTGGGGTTATTTCTTTAAGTCTGTAATATAATTAGAATATATTGTTATATATTAGAATATATTAGAATTATTACTAATATATTAGAATATATTATTGCATTCCACATTCCATTCAGGATCCTATGATATCCTACATAATTATCTTTAAAATTTATGCACATTGAGGTTCAATCTTTTTGCTATACATTTATATGGGTTTTTAGAAAGGTCTTTTATCATATATCCTCTATTATAGTATTATTAAAACCTAGTTTCACTGCCCTAATCCAATGCATTTCCCCATCTTCCAGAAATCCCTGGCAATATATATATTTTTTTAAACAACCACTATAGTCTTACATTTTCCAGAATGTAAAATAGTTGAAATCATACAGTACAACAGACTGACTTTTCTTACTTAGCAACATGCATTTAAGATTCATTAAGGTCTTTTCATAGTTTTACAACTATTTATTTATTTATTTATTTATTGCTGAGTTGTATTCCAATGCCTGGATGCACCAGAATGTGCTGATCCATTCACTTATTGAAGGATATCTTGCTTATTTCCAGTTTTTCAGTTATGTTTGATATAAACCTCCAAGTTTTTATAGAGACATAGATGTCAAATTAGTTGGTTAAATACTCAAAAGGTGTTGATATACTGTATGCTAAGACTGTTGGGTGATTGGGTGGCTCAGTGAGTTAAACCTCTGCCTTCAGCTCAGGTCATGATCTTGGGGTCCTGGGATTGAGAGCTGCCTTGGGCTCTCGGCTCAGTGGGGAGCCTGCTTCCCCCACTCTCTGCCTGCCTCTTTGCCTATTTGTGATCTCTCTCTCTGTCAAATAAATAAAATCTTTAAAAAAAAAAAAAAAGACTGTTTCCTTTGTAAAAAAAACCAGTCATACCATCTCCCCAGCTATTCCACTGTGCATTCTCATCAATACTAGATGAAATTTCCTTTTGTCCCCCAATCTCACCAGTAATGGAATTGTCAGTATTTTGGATTTTAACCATTTTAAAAGTTGTGTTGCGTGCCATTGTTCCACTTCGTAATTTCTTAATGACAAACTATGTAGAGCATTTTTTCATATTCATATTTGGCATATGCATAACTTATTTGGTGTAATGTCTTCAGATATTTTCCCTGTTTTTTACATTGCTTTCGTTTTATTATATTTTAAAATGTTCCTTGTATATTTTTGATACAACTGTAGCATCAGATATATGATTTGCAAGTATTTTTTCTCACTTTGTGGCTTTTTATTCTCTTGAGAGGATTCACAAATTAGGTGTTTTTAATTTTAATAGAGTCCAAATTATCATTCTTCTCTTTCATTGATTATTTTGGGGTTTTATCTAAAACTCATCACAAATCCCATTGTCTCCTAGATTTTCTCCAAAATTTCCCTATCTTTCAGGAACCTAACAGTTTTCTGTTTTAAATTTATCTCTATAATCCATTTTAAGTTAATTTTTATGATACATTTAAGTTCTGTGCTTTGGTTCTTTGCATTCTGTCATTGAATTTTTCCAGCACTGTAGGTTTCTTTCCTTTCTCCATTGAACTATAGTTGCTCTTTTGTCAAAGATCAATTGATTTATATCAATTTTTTAATTCCCCACATGTTCTATTAATCTATATGTCTCCTCACCCACACTGGTATCACTTGTTCTCATTTACTGTTCACTTATAGTAATTCTTAAAAGTAAGTAATGTTAATCTTCCAAATTTACTCTTTTTCAGTATTCGGTTGGATATTCTAGATTTTTGCCTTTCCTCATAAATTTTAGAATCTGTTGGTATCAGATACATTGATCAAGTTGGGAAGAATTGACATCTTAAAAATATTGAATCCACCAATCCATGAACGCACATTATTTATGTATATAGTTCTTTGATTTATTTCATCAAAATTTTATAGCTTTCCACAAATATATCCTATAGATATTTTATTAGATTTATAACCAAATATTTAATTTCAGTGTTATTTTTTCCATTTCAAATTTCAATTGTTCATTGAACTCACATAGGAAAGCAAATGACTCTACCCTATTAATTTTGTTAATAGTTAATATTATATTATTACCTATTGGTATTGGAGTGGTAAGAGAGGACATACTACTTGGTTTTTTTCCCAGTCTTAGTGGAAAATCATCTGGTTTCTCCTCTTTAAATATACTAGCTATAGGAATTTTATAGATGCTCTTTGTTGAGGAAGTTCCATTCTATTCCTTGTTTCTTAAAGCTCTTATCATAAATGGGTGTTGGATTTTTTGTCAATTTTTTCAGGGGTGTCTGTTGATATGACCCTATTTTTTTTTATTTTTGTTTTTTGTTCTTCCTCTTTAGTCTACTGTGGTAGAATTTTGATAACTTCTATTTACCTTATTTTTTTAAAGACCATTCTTTTAGAGAAGTTTTTGAATTACAACACAATTGACAGGAATGTACAGAGATTTCCTACATTATCATCACTCGCCAAAAAGGAATTTAAACAAACAAAACAAAACAAGGATGAATTTGCATGGACAGATCATAATCACTCAACAGACATAGTTTATTTCGGGGTTCACTCTTATTTTAAAATTTTATTTATTTATTTGACAGAGAGAGATTACAAGTAGGCAGAGAGGCAGGCAGAGAGAGAGGAGGAAGCAGGCTCCCCGCTGAGCAGAGAGCCTGTTGTGGTGCTCAATCCCAGTACACTGGGATCATGACCTGAGCTGAAGGCAGAGGCTTTAACCCACTGAGCCACCCAGGTGCCCCTCGGGGTTCACTCTTGGTGTTAAACATTCTATAGGGTTGGATAATGTATAATGGCATATATCTATCATTATAATACCATATAGTGTACTTTCACTGTTCTAAAAGTCCTCTGTGCTCTACGTGTTGATCATTTCCCACCCACAACACTAGCAACCACTGACCTTTAAATTGTCTCCAGAGTTTTGCTTTTACCAGAATGTCCTGCAGTGGGAATCATATAGTATGAAGCCTTCATAGTTTGGCATCTTTCACTTAGTACTATGCATTAAATGTTTCCCCATGTCTTAATAGCTAATTTCTTTTTAGCACTGAATAGTATTCATTTTTTAGATGTATCACAGATTATTTATACATTTATCCATTCACCCACTAAAGGACAACTTGGTTATTTCCTGGTTTTGACAGTTATGAATAAAGCTGCTATAAACATCCACATACAGATTTTTGTATGAATATAAGTTTTTAACTCCTTTGGGTAAACATAAAGAAGCTTGCTTAATGGATCATATGGTAAGAGTGTGGTTAGATTTGTAAGGAACCACTAAATTGTCCTCCAACATGGCTACATCATCTTACATCCTTACCAGCAACGAATAATCTTTTTGCTCCACAACCTTGCCAACATTTGGTGCTGTCAGTATTCCAGATTTAGACCACTTGAACAGTTGTACAGTGGTGTGTCCTTGCTGTTTTAATTTGCATCTCCCTTGTGACATATGATGTGGATGTATCTTTTCATATGCTTATGTATTTGTTTTGGTAAGATGTCTATTAAGTCTTTAGCTCATTTTTAAATCAGATTATTTATTTACTTATCATTGAGTTTTAAGTGTCCTTTGTGTATGTTGGACAACTGTTCTTTATCAAATACGTATTTTGCAAATGTTTCTCTTAGTCTGTGGATTTTCTTCTACTTTTCCTGATATTGTTTCCTGGGGAGCAGAAGTTTTTCATTTTAAGTAAGTCTACCTTATTAATTATTTCTCTCATGAATTGTGTTTTTGATGTTGTATCTAAAAAGGCATCAGCATATCCAAGTTCTAAGTTTCTCCTATTATCTTCCATAATTTTTACAGTTTTGCCTTTTACATTTAGATCTATCATCCATTTTGAGTTAGTTTTGTGAAACGTATAAGGTTTGTGCTAAGATACTTGGTTTTTTTCTTTGTTCTTTTTCTGTTTTTTTTTTCCTCTCTTTCTTTTCTTTCCTTCCTTCCCTTCTTCCTTCCTTTGTTTTTTTTTTTCTCCATATGTATGTCCACTTGTTCAGACAACATTTGTTGAAGAAACTATCTTTGCATCATAGCACTGCCTTTGCTCTTTTGTTTAAGATCACTTCATTACATTTGGGGGTCTATTTCTGAGCTCTCTATCCTATTTCACTGATCTATTTGTCTATTGTTTTACTAAATAATGCTATTTTGGTTACTGTTGATCTATAGTAAGTCTTGAAGTTGGGCAGTGTCCATTCTCAAAACTTATTCTTCCCTTCCATAGTGTTGGCTATTCAGGGGCCTTTGCTTCTCCATATAACCTTAGAAACAGTTTGTTGATATCTATAAATTAATTTGCTGGTATTTTGACTAGTACTATACTGAATCTATAGATTAAATGAAAAGAACTGATATCGTAGTAATATTAAGTTTAGTATCAATGATGGAATAGTCCTTGATTTATTTAGTTCTTTTTTAATTTTATTTTTCAAAGTTCTATAGCTATCCTCATATAGATCTTTTACATATTCTGCTAGATTTATAACTTAATTATTTTATTTTTTTCTACTAATGTATATTTATTTTGTTTAATTTCTGATTCTGTGTGTTCCTTGTCAGTTTGTAATATGGTTTTGATATTAGGGTAATGATAGCCTGATAGAATGAATTTGGAAGTATTCCTTTTGCTTATATTTTGAGGGAGAGATTGTAGAGAATTAATAATATATTTTCCTTAAAAGTTTGGTAAGATTCACCAGTGAAATCATTTGGATGCAGTGCTTGTTTTTTGTAATGCTATTAAATTTTTAAAATTTATTAATATGTATAAGCCTATTCAGATCATTGATATCTCCTTGTGTGGGCTTTGCTAGTTTTTATCTTTCTTTTCATTTTAAAGATTCTTTTTTTTTTTAGAGAGGGAGAGAGAGAGTGAGTGGGCAGGGGCAAGGACCAGAAGGAGAAGAAGAGAAAGTCCCAGGCAGATTCTGTGCTAAGTAAGGAGTCTAATGCAGAGCTCAATCTTATAATCCTGAGATGACAACCTGAGCAGAAACCAAAAGTTATAATTCTTAAATCCTTCTTTTTGTGAAAAGAGCATGTAGTCTCACACAAAGGTAACTAATCAGGAAGCTTTATTCATGATTTTTTTTTCTATAAAGATTTTATTTATTTATTTGACAGACAGAGATGACAAGTAGGCAGAAAGGCAGGCAGAGAGAGAGGAGGAAGCAGATTCCCTGCTGAGCAGAGAGCCCGATGTGGGGCTGGATCCCAAGACCCTGAGATCATGACCCAAGCTGAAGGCAGAGGCTTTAACCCACTGAGCCACCCAGGTGCCCCAGGAAGCTTTATTCATGATTTTATGCTAACAGGATTTGAAGAAACTTAGAAAGAAAGAAAGAAGGAAGAAAGAAAAGAGAAAAGGAATAAAAGAAAAGAAAGAAAGTCAGGAATGGAGAGAAAAGAGAAAGAGAATAGTAACTCTGACTAGATTTCTGTTGTTCCTATTTTTTAATAGCTGTTTTTAAATAATGCATTCTGTAACTTTTAAGACATCTATTTTAAAAATGTACCAACAAAGCAAATCATATCCCAAAGACAAAACATGGGTTTTGCTTCATGCTTTATCATGAAGCAAAAATTCAGGGAGTTTATGGTTGTAGATGGGAAAATAATAGATTTCTATTTTCATTTAATTCGAACTGAAATTTAGCATTTCCTTCAAGTATGAATGCAGGTAAAAATTAACTGTAATAAAAGCAGTAGCTGTGACTTTAGAACTTGAAATAAAAATCACACCATTTTTGTATCAGGTGATACAATTACTGCAGATTTTTGAAATATTACTGTTAATCAGTATTCTGAAGTTATAATAATTCTTAGACCCATCCTTAACATCATTTTATTTGATACATTAATAAATAACCACAGATACTTTTGCATCACAAATGTGATATTTTAAAATAGTTTAGTGTTTTAGTAAATTATTACTCTTTGCAATCCAATGTACTCTGTGTGTTTAAAATATGATTCCTGAAAAGAGGTACACAGTCTTTTTTTTTTTTTAAAGATTTTATTTATTTATTTGACAGAGAGAAATCACAATTAGATGGAGAGACAGGCAGAGAGAGAGAGAGGGAAGCAGGCTCCTCGCTGAGCAGAGAGCCCGATGCAGGACTCGATCCCAGGACCCTGAGATCATGGCCTGAGCCGAAGGCAGCGGCTTAACCCACTGAGCCACCCAGGCACCCCAGAGGTACACAGTCTTAATTAGACCAAGAAAGGTCCTTAGCATGAGTAATGAGGCATTTTATACATACATACTAGGTTATCTTTTTAAATTTTTTAAATTAACATATAATGTATTATTTGCCCCAGGGGTACAGGTCTTTGAGTCATTAGGCTTACACATTTCACAGCAGTCATCATAGCACACACCCTCCCCCAAGTCCATAACCCAACCACCCTCTCCCTACCCTTCCACCCCCCATCATGTTTCATTTTTTCCTTTCCTACCTCCCACCCTACCACTCAAATTCTTCATATCTAAGAGATCATATGATAACTGTCTTTCTCTGATTGACTTATTTCACTCAGCATAATACTCTTTAGTTCCATCCACATCATTGCAAATGGCAAGATTTCATTTCTTTTGATGGCTGCATAGCATTCCATTGTATATATATAGAACCTCTTCTTTATCCATTCATCTGTTGATGGACATCTAGCTTCTTTCCATAGTGTCTTTCCATAAACATCTGGGTGCATGCACACCTTTGTCACTACATTTCTACATGCTAGATTCTTGAAGGAAATTTTAAAATTATTATTAGTAGTAGTATTTTCCACAATAAAATTCACAGTTATTTGTCACTTGGTTAGTAGCACTAAAAACAAAACAAAACAAATCAAACAAAAACTCAGCACCACCCTGAGTCATAGGATGTCATTTTCCTGTGTTCAGCATTCTGCCATTCCAGATGACCAAGGAACAGAGACCACAAGCTGTGTTACATAGACACACCACACAAGACATATCTTCCAAGGGGTCATGACAACTCCATAAACTTAATCTAGGAAGGTGATCCAGATCTCTTATTCCTTTGGATCCTCCAACTTTGCTGGTTATTTGGAATTTTAAACGAATCATCTGTGCCTATCTCAAAGCTAGGGCACAAGCAGAATTCAGAACATTCTCTTCAAAACCCAACAAATCTGTTTTCCTCACTTGCTTATGATTCTTATTCTCTTCCCTGAACAAGAAATATTGGTCTTCTGTTTAGTGATCTTTGCGGGAGGTACTTTGACAGCAGAAGTTAGAAGGTCCCTTCCCCTTTCCTCCCCTCCTCTGTTGCTTGCTGTGTTTATCTGAGCCAACGAATACTGAAAATTTAGTTGATTGACCATGGAAAAGGGCATTTGTAACATATTTTTCAGTAATTCTTTTGATTACTTTTCAAAATATTACCATGTTTTACTTTTTTTCATTTTTCTAATTACAAGAAATAATGTGTTTTTTCTAATGTTTCAATATCTGGGGGTTTGTTGGTCCTAGAGGTTGTCCCTGCCAAGACTAGTGGATTTCTAATAAGAGTAAAGAATTCACCTACAAGTACACCTTTCATATGCAAACCAATTCAAAGCCCATACACCCACAATTGCCTTTTTTATTCAACTCTTTCACTCTGGACCATTATTCTTCTACACTACCCTAGGGGCAGGACAGGAAAATTAGGGATGGCATCTACATCCATAGCCTGCTAAAATTATTCAAGCCAGCCAATCTTAAAGCTATTTACGCTTTCTTGCTTTCCTATGGAAATGATAATAAAGTCTCTTGCCTAAGTTTTCCCCTCACTTTTTCTGCTTCCTGACAGAACCTGATGCTTGCTTTCCCATGTGGCCTTGCATTGTGATTATGTGTCCTCATCTCTTGGGGACTGTAACAAATCATCCTTTCAAATAGCAGATGTTTCCTAATCTGTTGGCCTTAACCATAACTGAGTAATAATAAAACCTACACTTAGGGATGCCTGGGTGGCTCAGTTGGTTAAGCAGCTGCCTTCGGCTCAGGTCATGATCCCGGCATCCTGGGATAGAGTCCCACATCGGGCTCCTTGCTCAGCAGGGAGCCTGCTTCTCCCTCTGCCTCTGCCTGCCATTCTGTCTGCCTGTGCTCGCTCTCTCCCCATCTCTCTCTTTGATAAATAAATAAAATCTTAAAAAAAAAAAAAACCCTACATTTAAAAACACAAGTAAGGATAATTATGTATCTATCAAATAATACATCCATTTATTTTATTAGGCCAGCTAACAGAAAATTTAAATGTTTTTTAAAAATATGTATATTTCTAAGATGTTTGATATCAATTGTCTAACAATCCTGAAGAAGTGAAATGACTTACACTCTTTCCCATGCTTCTTGAGTATTTATTTCCTCACATCTTAACAGTGTCTTGTAAAATAATTCATTATAAAATGTACAAGTATGCTGATATCAAAGAATTCTCCTTGTCAATGTGTATTTCTGATTTCTAGTAGTGCTAAGTATTTATCATTTATTTACTAGCATTTTAAAAAACCTCTCTTTAAAACTGTATATTTTTTCAGGAATTTATTTATTTATCACTATTTCAGAGTAAAACACAGTAAACTTAATTCTAACAACTTTTTAACAAATAAATTTCCCCTGAAAAATGCCACTCTTCTTTTAGTAATAGTTATGGAATTTATTGTGGTGGCTATGTTTTTATTTCATTTTTTGTTTTGCCTTAAAGATTCTTATTTATTTATTGGAGAGAGAGGGGGAGAGATAAAGAGGAGGGTGAGAGGGAGAGAAAGCCTCAAGTGGACTCCCACTGAACATGACTCTGAGATCAGGACCGTGAGAGGCAGGACCCTGAGATCCTGACCTAAGCCAAAATCAAGAATCAGATGCTTAACTGATTGAACCACCCAGGCATCCTGGTAGCTATGTTTTTAAATTTTATTTTCAGGGGCAACTGGGTGGCTCAGTGGGTGAAAGCCTCTGCCTTTGGCTCAGGTCATGATCCCAGGGTCCTGGGATTGAGCCCCGCATTGGCATTGGGTTCTTTCCATAGTTTGGCTATTGTGGACATTGCTGCTATAAACATTCGAGTACACATGCCCCTTTGGATCACTACGTTTGTATCTTTAGGGTAAATACCCAATAGTGCAATTGCTGGGTCATAGGGCAGTTCTATTTTCAACATTTTGAGGAACCTCCATGCTGTTTTCCAGAATGGCTGCACCAACTTGCATTCCCACCAACAGTGTAGGAGGGTTCCCCTTTCTCCGCATCCTCGCCAGCATCTGTCATTTCCTGACTTGTTGATTTTAGCCATTCTGACTGGTGTGAGGTGATATCTCATTGTGGTTTTGATTTGTATTTCCCTGATGCCGAGTGATATGGAGCACTTTTTCATGTGTCTGTTGGCCATCTGGATGTCTTCTTTGCAGAAATGTCTGTTCATGTCCTCTGCCCATTTCTTGATTGGATTATTTGTTCTTTGGGTGTTGAGTTTGCTAAGTTCTTTATAGATTCTGGACACTAGTCCTTTATCTGATATGTCGTTTGCAAATATCTTCTCCCATTCTGTCAGTTGTCTTTTGATTTTGTGAACTGTTTCCTTTGCTGTGCAAAAGCTTTTGATCTTGATGAAATCCCAATAGTTCATTTTTGCCCTTGCTTCCCTTGCCTTTTGCGTTGTTCCTAGGAAGATGTTGCTGCGGCTGAGGTCGAAGAGGTTGCTGCCTGTGTTCTCCTCAAGGATTTTGATGGATTCCTTTCGCACATTGAGGTCCTTCATCCATTTTGAGTCTATTTTCGTGTGTGGTGTAAGGAAATGGTCCAATTTCATTTTTCTGCATGTGGCGGTCCAATTTTCCCAGCACCATTTATTGGCATTGGGCTCTCTGCTCAGAGCCCCCCCCCCCCCCCCGGCTGCCTCTCTGCCTACTTGTGATCTCTGTCTGTCAAATAAATAAATAAAATCTTTAAAAAAATAAAAAAAAATATTTTCACAAGTCTATTATTTCTTTTCTTTGTTTTCTACATTTGATGTTGTGATTTCAGAGTTCTTCATCACTAAATGCTTATATGAATTGTTACCTAATTTTCTATAGTATTATTTTATTTTTTACATCTAAATATTTAATCCCCTAAGAACTAGTGTTCTTGGATGTTGTGCTAAATGAAGCCAAGTTTTGGCTCCTGATGTTTGTCCACGTATCTATAAGAAACAAACTAAAATAGAAGATACTAAATAATAAGTTTTACTTTTCACCAAAGCACATAGAACATTACCCCATTTCTCTGTTTTCCTGTAACAAACACTGTTAACTGGTCTGAAACCTGTTTTCCATGCTGAGTACATATGTACATGACTTTCCAAGACTTACTAGATATTAGGCTATATTATGATTGGGAAATAGCCAGTGACACAGAAGATACAGCATGTGTTTCTTCTAGATCAGGCATGTGAACAGCTGGCAACGTAATCCTTAAAGGTTTCTCCATCTGGTGGCTGAATGTAGAGGATGTCACCGTATCCTAGAGGAGAGTGGTACCTGGAAATGTTAGAGGCAGTTAGTTAGGTTCTAATGACAGGATGCTTGGAGACCAGAAAAGAGAAAGTCATGGCCAGCTACTGGGAAAGTCAGAGGCTTGTCATGGCTGCACTCCAAGACTAGAAACCAGATCAAACTAGACAGGCTCACGATGGCTGATGAAATAGAAGAGAATGCCCTGACCAAATAAGAAAGAAAATGTGGGAAACCCTGTTTCCCCAAAAATCCCTACCTCGAGTAATAAATATTCTTCTCCCTTGTTAACAAATGTCAAAAAAAAGAAAGAAGCCTGAAGCACTGTGGGGGGAGGGGGAGCAGTTCTCACTCTTCCTTGAGCTTACCTTCACTCACATCCCCAGAGTATATTTTCACTGTAATAAACTTTCACACTTGGGCCCCTCATCATCTGTGTTGTATCTATCCTTGAATTCTTTCTCATGAAGAGACCAAGACCCTTCCACAGTATCTTTGGAATGTGTTAGCTCAAGGCCTCAAGGCCCAGGGTCTCCCCAGTTCACCCAGCAAAAGCAGGATCCCATTGATTTAGCGTAATTGTTTTTCTCTGAATTTTTAAGTATTATTTAAATCCTGCTTTCAGGGGGTCTGGGTGGTTCAGCATCTGTCTTAGGCTAGGATCATGATCCAAGGATCCTGCGATTCAGTCCTGCAACAGCCTCCCATTCAGCAAGGAGCCTGCTTCTCCCTCTCCCTTTCTCTCTATGTGTGCTCTCTCCCTCAAATAAATAATAAAATCTTAAAAAAAAAAAAAAGCCCTTCTTTTTTTTTTTTAAGATTTTATTTACTTATTTGACAGATATAGATCACAAGTAGGTAGAGAAGCAGGCAGAGTGAGAGACAGGGAGAAAGAGAGAGGAGGAAGCAGGCTCCCTGATGAGCAGAAAGCGTGATATGGGGCTGGATCCCAGGACCTTGGGATCATGACTGGAGCTGAAGGCAGAGGTTTTAATCCACTGAGCCACCCAGGCACCCTGCCCTGTTTTCTTCATAGCTGAAAATTATCATTTGTGTGGAATATGACTCAATGTTTTATGATTTTCAATAATTTTATCTAGTACATGGTGACCTCTTTGTTATTTCAGATTTTCCTCAGTTTTTCTATTTTCCCCCTTCCTTTCACATTCTTATGTTCAACTAATTGTAATAAACTGTTCAGACATAATAATTAGCCAAAAGTACTGATCTTCAGAACTTGTTCTCCATGGGATTTGGGGTCAAGATGATTGGATTTTAAATCAACCGTCTAATAACTCCACTGCCTTGGGCAAATCAGTTAATGTTCCTCAACATCAGTGTCCATATTGTCCCATTGTCCCTCATGTCTGTGTGTGTGTGTGTGTGTGTGTGTGTGTGTGTGTGTGCAGATAATGTTAGTTCAATTTTAAGGATTATGTATATGTCTTCTTTACAGAGAAACATTTACTAACCATTCTATCTAATGGGAGCCACCTCCTGTTGATGTATGTCTCAGTCTTTCAGTTTCTTATTTGGTAACATTTAAAATTTGGAATTTTTTTCTTCAAGAATGAAGAAATTATGAGGACTGGATTTTTCCCCTTCTTTCTTTCTCCATTTCTCCCCTCCGCAACTATCCACATCCCTATTAGGTAATACAATTCCAAAAATAGTTAGGTGTTTGAGAATACGTGAATTATTTGATCACCATACTTTCCCCTTTACTACAAAAGTTCTTTCTTTGTGTCCCTCTTACTTATTTTTCATTTGGCTTCACTACAGATTTTGTTTTTTGTCAATTTCTAAAACTCACTCCTCTAATAATCTATTTTTTTGGCATTATTTTCCTAACTCTATCAATCTTCTAATTTCTGTCTTTGAATTCTTATTTCCTCTTTCATCTCTTTCATTTCCTTAAGAGGACTAAAATGATATCGTCAAAAATATATCTTTTCTTCTGAAAATATAATCATTTCTCATTATTGCTCTTCTTCATGTTTTGCATATAATTATTACCTTTATTTATTCAACTTTGTCATGGGTTCCATGTTGTCTTACCTTGTTATTTACTGATTCTTAAATGAGATCAAGTATTCCCAGGCCTGACCAAAAAGCATGAATGAATTCTTTCAGTGTCTATTTTTTCTTTCACTATTCATTTTAATGTTCATAAAGTCCTCCTATGATCTTAAGATGATACATACACATATATATACAAATACATATATCTTATGTACATATTTTAAATTTATATCTATCTATGTATCCATTTACCTATTATCTACCTTTTGTTTAAACTTCTAGATAATGTAGTAAATAAATTCATGCCAAACATTTTCATTATAGGGGGCCCTCTTTTTGCCTGATTTTTCTCTCTCATTGCCCCAGGAATGATACTTCCAAATCTAGTATAACATAGTTTAAATTTTTACATTCTATCCACTAATGTGAAAAATAAGCAATTTTTTTTTTTTCTAACAGCATCTTGGCAAGCTCAGAAACTTATATTTCTGCTGATGGTAGTATAAAACAAAGCCAAAAGTTAACAACAAACACTAAAATCTTTCAGTTGAAAAAGACATCTGAGTTGTTTTTCAGGTTTGAGACAGTTTCACAGGATCTGAGGATCTTTTTTCAAGTGCTCTCTCTTTATTTATACCATACAACCTCCTCTGATCTAGTCTCTCTTTTGCCTAGACATTACTATTTTGGCGGTTTGCCTATATGGATTATCAGAAAGGAATCACAGCCTTCTGTTTCTATTTGGGTTGCTACTGGAAGTCTAGAAAGATTAAGGGAGAAAAAAGAATGAATTTGAGGATATTTATTCCTCTGATCCCTCCCTGCTAGATCACCTTGGCCCATTACATCTCCAATAGTGGCCCTCTACAAAAGATCATCTTCCAGACTGTGGTAACAGCTCCATTCTCATGCTCCTTCTGGTCTGAGGAGTAATAAAACTATTGCCAGCTCTAAAATTCTGCACTATTCCCTTTGCTTTTCCTACATCCAGCCAATGTCTTGGCATACAGTTCTATTTATTTATTGATTAATGCATTTACATATGTATTTACTTATATTGAGGTATAACTGACATATACCTTTATATTAGTTTCAGGTATATCACATAATTATTCAATATTTATATTACATAGTTCTTTTTAAACTGTCCTTTAATTACCCAATTTGAAAGTGTAATCTTCATCTGCTGAGTCCCTGATTGTTAGAGATAAATTATTTTTTCTCCAAAACCAAGTCTCAGAACAGGGTAATTATCAAATATTCTTATGGTGAAGTGGAAAGGATGTCACCACTATTGTGCTGAGCTTTGAATTATCAATTCCTTAGTGGAATGATTATTTGATGCATCTGGTAACAGCTCACATTTCTATAATCTGTTACTCAGCTCTTTAACTAATAAAATTTGGGATCTGGTCTGTAACCAGAGTGGAAAGTACTGGCAGCACCAACGCAGATCTAACCCTCCATTTGTTTTAAATAGAATTTTTTACAGAAGTTTTAGTTTCACAACAAAATTGAGGGGAAAAATACAGAGATTTCCTATATAACCTCTGCCTTTGCACATGCATGACCTCCCATGTGATTAATATCCCTCACCAGACTGGTACATTTATAACAATTGATGAACCCACACCTACACATCTTCATTACCCAAAGTCCACAATTTAAGTCAGAATTCACTTTTGGTATTGTACATTCTAAGGTGTTGAGGGTTTAATTAAACTGCTCCATAGCACTGCTGCTTCGACATCCATTTTTGTGTGGCCAAGTGGCCTGTAGGGGCCTTGAACTGCCACTAGACCTTCTGATGAGCACATGCCCTAGATAATTGCCACAGAGTTACAGGTTCTGATGTGACTCTCAAACTGCCCTTGTGATAAGCACTTTCCTTTGCCTCCTAGGGCCTTCCTTAAATAAGATCCCTGCAAAGCTTCCCCAAAACTGGCTCTTTTTAAATTTGAACTGACCAATCTGGCCTCAGCTCAGGAATCCCAAAGCACCTTAATCACAGACCGTAATAAAGGCATGTACCCAAGATTCTGCCCCAGCGTCTCTGCCTGCACCCTGCCCTAACCTCAGGTGGCTCTTCAAGGTGTGCTGTGTACCTCCTCCAGTACCTGTGAATAACAAAATACCCCTTTTCACTTCTCCTTATGGTCTTTTGTTGAACACTGGCTCACCATTCAAGGTCTCAGGGTTCTACTTAACAAGTGTTAATTTAACAAAGTCACAACATAAGGATTTGGACAAATATATTATGGCATGGACAAATATATAATGGCATGTATCAACCATTATAATTTTGTGCAGAATAATCTCACTGCCTTAAAAATCCTCTGTACTGCTTCTGATCATCCCTTCATCCCTCCTAGGCCCTGGCAACCACAGATCATTTTCCTGTTTTGCAGGTTTTCCTGTAGTTAGAATCCTATAGTATGTAGCTCTTTCAAACTGGCATCTTTCACTTAGAGGAAACTTCAATGCATATTACTAGGTCTCGTCATAGCCTGATAGCACATTTCTTGTAGTTCTGAAAAATATTTCATTGTTTGGATGTATAAGGTTATTTCTTCATTCACCTAGTGAAGGACTTCTTGGTTGTTCCAGGTTTTACAATTATAACTAAAGCTTCTATAAACATATGTGTATAGGTTTTGGTGTGGGAATGAGTTTTTTTACCCCTTTGGGAAGGCAAAATGCCAAGTGTTTGTTGGATCATATGGTAAGAGTATGTTTAGTTTTATAAGAAACCACCAACTGTATTCCAAAGTGGTTTTACCATCTTGCATTCCCCCAAGCAGTTAAAGTTTCTGTTGTTCTACCATCCTCACCAGAATTTAGTGTTGTCAGTGTGCTGGAATATGGTCATTTGAATAGTTGTAGAGTACTTTCTGATCATTGTTTTAATTTCCATTTCTCTAATGATATATAATATGGAGCATATTGTTAAATATGTTTTATTTTGTTTTGTTTGCCATCTGTACTTCTTCTGTAGCCAGATATCTGCTAATCTGCTAAGGTCTTTCGCCATTTTTTAATTGGGTTGTTTCCTTATAAGGGTATATTATATATTATAGAGTAATTTGAGTATTTTGTATATTATAGGTAACAGTGCTTTATCATCTGTCACTTTTGAAAATCTTTTCTCCTCTATGTGGCATGTCTTTTCATTCTATCGACAGTGTCTCTTAAAAAGCAGAGGTTTTAAAATTTTAATCAAGTCCAGCTTATCAATTATTTTTTACATGGATTGTACCTTTAACAGTAATTCTAAAAAGTCATTACACCCAAAGTCATCTAGATATTTTCTAAATTATCTTCTACGTGTTTTATATCTTTGAATTTACATGCTCTACCATCTATTTTGAGTTAATTTGTGAAAGCTGTAAGGTCTGTATCTAGATTTATCTTTTTGCATATGGATATCCTTTCTCCATTGTATTGCTTTACCCTTTTGTCCAAGAAGAGTTGAATATATTTATGTGGATATATTTCAGGTTTCTCTATTTAGTTCTGTTAATTAATTTGTCTGTTCTTTCACCCATATCATACTATCTTGATTACTAGTTTTATAGTAGTTTTATACTAAATCCTGAAGTCCATAGTCCAACTTTGTTCTTCCTCAGTATTCTATTGGCTATACTGTCTTTTGCCTCTCCATTAACTTTAGAATCAGTTTGATAATATTACTTGTTTGAATTTTGTTTGGGATTATCTTGAACTATATACAAATAGATAAATCCAATTGGTTGTGGCCCAGGATTATTTTGATACATTGTTGGATGTGATTTGCTAATATTTTGTTGAAGATTTTTGTATCTATATTCCTGGGAGATATAGGTCTGTATTTTCTTTTCTTATAATGTCTGACTAGCTTGGTAATAGAGTAGTGCTGGCCTCATAGAATGAGTTAGGAAATATTCCCTCTGTTGCTTTCCTCTGAAGGAGATGGTAGGTAATTGATGTAATTTATTATTTTTTTAAAGATTTATTTCTTACAGAGCGAAAGAGAGCCCATGTGCTGGGGGGAGGAGCAGAGGGAGCAAGACTCTCAAGCAGACTCAACACTGGAGTGCAGAGCTCTATGCAGGGCTCTATCTCATGACTCCGAGATCACTACTAAACCCAAACCAAGAGTCTCACACTTAACCAACTGTGCCACCTAGGTGCCCCAATATAATTTATTTCTCAATTGTTTTGTGGAATTCTCCAGTGAGCCTATCTGAACCTGGACTTCCTGTTTGGGAAGGTTATTATTTATTCAATTTCTTTAGTACCTATAAGTCTAACATTTCTTGTAATGCAGATCTTTTTGGATGTTTTTAGATTTTTATTTATTTATTTATTTGACAGAGAGGGAGCAGGAACACAAGCAAGGCAGGTAGGAGAGAGAAAGCAGGCCTTCTGCAGAGCAGGGAGCCCAATGTGGGGCTTGATTCCAGGATCCTGGAATCATGACCTGAGTGCAAGGCAGAGGCTTAAGGCCTGAGCCACCCAGGCACCCCCTGTAATGCAGATCTACTACTAATTGTTTTTTCTCAATCTTTAAAAAGAAAGATTGAGAAAAAAAATCTAGTAGTATAAATCTTTTTTCTTTCCCTCATTTTTTTTTTTTATAGGATAATTTCACAGAATACAGACGTCTTGTTTTGGATGGGTGTGTGTGTGTGTGTATGTGTGCACGCACGTGTGTGCACTTCTCTCAATTGTTTAAAATTTCAATCCCTTTCTTCTTGCTTATATGGTTTCTAAAGAGAAGCTGGATATAATTCTTATATTTGCTCAACTAAAGATGAAATGCGTTTTCCCCTCTGGCTTCTTTAAAGATTTTTTTTTTTTCTTTATCTTTGGCTTTTTGTAGTTTTAACTTATGGCCAGGTATAGATTTTTGTCATTTATCCAGCTTGATGTCCTCTTGAGCTTTCTCAGGCTGTGGTGTGATATCTGACATTAGTTTGGGTAAATTCTTAGTTGATATTGTCTCAAATACTTCTTTTTTTTTCCTTTTTGTTTATTTTCCTTCTGGTATTCCCGTAACATGTACATTACACATTTTGTAGCTGCCCCACAGTTCTTGAACTTTCTGTTATTTCTTTCTCAGTATTTTTTTTTTCCTCTTTGCTTTTCAGTTTTGGAAGGTTTTGCTAATATATCTTCATGTTCAGAGATTCTTTTCTCAGCCATGTCCAATCTACTAATAAGCCCATCAAAGGCATTCTACAGATCTGCTACAGTGTTTTTTTAAATCTCTAGTACTCCTTTTTGGTTCTTGGGATTTCCATGTCTCTCTTCACATTTCCCACCTGTTCTTGCATAATGTATATTTTATCCATTAGAGCGCTCATCAGAGTAATTGTTGCTTTTTAAAAAAATTCCTAATTTAATAAGTCCAATATCTCTGCCATGTCTGAGTCTTTTTCTGATGCTCACTTGGTGTCTTCAAAATGTGTTCTTTATCCTTTATTATCCTCTTTAATTTTTTTTTTTTGTATCACTGAGCATGACACCCTTCTTAAAAGGAACTGCTATAAATAGACCTTTATTAATGTGGTGGTGAAGTATAATGGTAAGGGAAAAGTTCTATAGTTCATTGATTAAGTCTCAGTCTGGTTAGTAAGCCTATGCCATTGGACTGTGAAGTTTACAAGTGCTTTTCTCTCCTGTCTGTAGGTGGGGCAGAAAGTCTGGATTTGGCTGGAGTTAGATATATCTCTCATCCCAAATGGAAGGTTATTGAGGCTGGCTGGAGTTGATTATTTCCCTCCTCCCAAGTCAGTTGCACTCTGATAAAACCACAGCAGGTTAGGTTCTTGTTAAATAGTTTCTCCTGAGGGCAGCCTCTGCTAAGAATAGGATGCTCTGGCTTTTTTTTTTTTTCCAAAACTGTTAATTTTTTTTTCTCTCCCTGCTGGAAATATGAGGTTTTTCTCCAGTGTTCACTGTGAACCAAGTAGAACTCCAGGATATAAATCACAAAAGTATTGGAACCATCAGATGACCAGGTTCCCTTGGAGGATTTACGCCTCACTGAGCCAACAGCAATTTGTCAATTACATTTCAAGTTTCCTAGCCTGACACTGGTTCCCATGGAACTTTTCCCTCTGCTCAGCTAAGCTGTAATTCTTTGTATATGCCTGTCTGTCTCTCCAACTTGGGAAGAGCAGTTTGCCCTGTGACTTTACTTCTCTTAGTCACCTAAGAAGAATTGTAATTTTTCAGTCTATTCAGTTTTTTTTTTTACTTCTTGGTAGGATGTAACAGTGACCTCCAAGTTTCTCACATCCTGGTAGTGGCTTTTGGAGTTTGGCTACTGGAGTTTGGCTTTTTCAGCCAGGCAAACACCTCTTCTTCCATCCAGTCTATGACTAATTATGGTCATTTCATAACTTTCTATAGAATATCTCATCTTTGGACAGAATGGCTCTTTCCAGGTTTCTATCTCTTTCCAGTACCTTTTCTAATTCACCCAGGATAGTGTACAGAACACTAAGAGTCAGGTGAGTGCTCAGAAGAGCTAAGAAATCCATATTTGATGGAAATCTTTGACTTAGCGACTACATATTTATCCCCATCCATTTCTTTCTTTAAAAAAAAAAAAAAAAGATTTTATTTATTTATTTGACAGAGAGAGAGAGATCACAAGTAAGCAGAGCAGCAGGCAGAGAGAGAGAGAGAGAGGGAAGCATTCTTCTGCTGAGCAGAGAGCACAATGAAGGACTTGATTCCAGGACCCTGAGATCATGACCTGAGCCAAAGGCAGAGGCTTAACCCACTGAGCCACCCAGGTGCCCCTAGCCCCCTCCATTTCTAAACCACCAAGTGAGAGGTACGTTACTCTAGTCCCATGATAAATACAAGGTTTTTCTAATGGGCTTTCAGTATTCCTGGGCTTCATTAGCTGAATCTATACTTCACAGAAGAATGTTTGAACTGCCTCCACTCGAACCCATTCCTGAGATTATAATGTTGAAAAATATACATGAACCTATTACTTTATGGGAGAAGAAACTTCAAATGTCATTGGCTTCATTCATGTATATTTTTTGAAAAAAGATACATGAACCTAATACTTTATGGGAGACGAAACTTCAAATGTCATTGGCTTCATTCATGTATATTTTTTGAAGAAAAGATATATTACACTCATTTCTATTTGACTTGACCTCTGGTCTAGTTAACCATCACGTCCATATATAATCAATTTTCTTTGTTATTTTATTAGCCAATTTGGAGGGGACTAAAATTTTCTCATTTAGCTGAGATTTTATCCTTGATTTAGGAGCTCTTCTACAGAGAGCTGTTTTTGCTATGATAGGAATAAATTTATTCAGGGGAAATACCTGTTGCTTGCAGGCTCTGTTGTAATGGGTGCACATATTTTTGTTCCTATATTTTTCTAAAATTTGTTGATTTTTTTTTTTTTTTTTGAGAGAGAGAGAGAAATTGAGCCCCCCTTGCTGTGCTCTGTGCTTAGTTTGGAGTCTGTTTGAGATTCTCTCTCTTCCTCTGTCCCTTCCTCCAATCACTACTCTCTAAAATAAATAGATAAAATCTTTTTAAAAAAGGGTGTGATTTAATAGTGTCTAATATTTGAAAGGCATCTTTTAACATATTAGGTAATCTGCCATATAATGAAGTACAACATGAGCATTATTTTCCCCCATGCAATCCCATACAAAAACTCAAAGTTGATTTCACAATATAAAATGGTTTAGCTCCTTCAAAGTAATTGTATTTTTTAAATATTCTTACTAAATTCTAAAAAAGTTTATCTCTTTTTAAAGCTGTGATCATGGGGTTCAAACAACTATTCTCCTGAAAACCATTCTAAAATATTATTACTAATAATCTTGTAAGAATTAACCAAAGGTTTTATTTAATTCAATTCCTCAACCTTCTCCATTCCTTAGCCTCCTCCCTTCAATGGTTTCTATCACTAGGCTCATAGTGAGATGAAATAATAAAGAAATATTATTCTTCCATGTGCACCACATAGAATACTACCTCATTTCCCTTTAGAACTCACACTGTTTTCTTCATGAATTTAATGTATCTTATATACATTTCTGGCAGGTGTTGAAAAATCTTACTCCCTGCTTATAGAAAAGTCGCATTTCACAGCTAGAAATGGGATAGAAATGGAGGGTTATATTTCACTGGAACAAATACATGTTTAAGCTAGTAATTACCATTTATAGTGCTGTCCTTAAAATGTCTAACAGCCTCTAGGCTTGGCTGCACCATTCATGCTAATTCATAGACAAGAATTTCCAAATGATAATAAACCTTATAAATCTTTCAAAGTGATCACAAAAATACTCTTTGTGAAACTACAAAAAACATTAAATTGTCAATGGTAATACTTTGTGCATGGACATATCTTAAACTCATGGATCTATATCATTTAGCAACAGGAACTCAATATGCTACATAAGTAGCAAGCACTGTGTAATTATCCCCATTATCAAAAGGGACAGACAGAGTGTCAGAAAAATGAAGGAGCTACCAAGAGGACATACAAAGAGAACTCATGTATTTCACAAAGAATTGTCTGTTTGTTATGAAAAAGACAGTGATGAAAGAAACTAATAATTATTGAGTGCTTACCAGGTGCATCTGTGACACCTGGTTATCTTTGGTATCTTGATTTTATTCTCAATGCCAGTCATATTTCATTATATTGTAATTGCATGGGTACATTTTATTATCTTCAAACCTCAAATTTAGTGCATATTGTATGATAAGAAATTCTATATTCTACTAAACTTTATAGCACCAAAAAAGTTTTCCCATTCCTCCCTTCTCCTGAATTTTACTCTTTGGGTGTTGTTAAAGATGAAATTCTCATAATGACTTATATGTTCAGTAATGTTTAGAACACTATTATATGACAAGTAATACCTCTTCATATTTATGGCCTTAGTTCCCTTATCTGTAAGTTGAAGGTATTTGGTTAGTGTATTCCCAAGACCCATTCTAGTCCAATATTCAGTAGTTTATAACTGTATTGTTCCAAACATTACCCCCCTTCAATATGGCAGCTTCCCAGTCAAAAAAGAAAAAGCAGTATTACTCTATCCTGCACACTTTAATTCCTCATCCATCCCTTTCACAAAGAACCAAATTGCTCCTTAACTGACAATACTAGTTTTATTTAATAATATGTTGAATAAAAAAAAAGATCCAGTAACACAGATTACTTCTGCAACCCATTCAAACCACTTAAACTAGTAATGGGAAAAGAATGGTTTCTTAAAGTGATACTGGACAAGATATCACTCACTCACTCACTCTACTTTGGTAAGTGAAACAGAAAAGGGGGTTTATTTTATTGAATGTTAGTAGTTACAGTTAAGCATCATTATTACATAATAGGGAATATTTGCTTTGGAAAGAGATGTACTAAATTCCCATGTGTACAGGAGATAGTATTTGCCCTAAAATAATCCAAATCTGTAGTTTCAACAAGGTGCTACCTACTAGAATTTTACCCTGATAATAATTTAAAATTTCATTCCTAGAGCATAATAGAATAATAGTCATTTATATACACCAATTCTTCTAATGAATATGTCAAAATTTTTATTACAGTTAGTAACATAAAATTTTACTTGAGAAAAGGCTATTGCTTTATCCAGTTTCACCATTCCCTTTGTACCACAACTTAAATTTATCTTTGTGAAACTCAGATATTTTCAGAGAACACTTCAGAATAATATCATATATTCTTCCTTAGTACCTTGGGCATTTTGTAAATATGATTTCATTTTGGGCTTTTCTTTTTTCCCTTTAAATATTGATGCTTAATTTATCAATAACTAAGTAAGCAAAAACCTTTTCTAAACTTTTGGCCAGAATATCTGACTTCAGGGAATGGTTTTCTATTTTACTGATATTCAAACAATTTATTTCATGCTAAAGCTGCAAAATAGTTCAGGCTGTAACAATGTATAATAAAGAGTGTATGTTACCTGCCAATGAATTTATCAATGACAAAATTATATGATGTGCCTCCTACAAGAATGTGCCTATTATTCAATACAGCTTAACTCATTCAATAAATAAAAAAGGAAACAAAATAAATTGTACATATATTCCTGTTTTACAGTTAGAGGTTGTTAAATAAATGGGCCAAAGAGGGCCCTTGTGTGTTGGCCTATAGGGATGAATGTTGCTTATGTCTTCCTGGCAGACAGGACTATTAGGCCAAAGCTTATTGGTGCCAAAATCAAATTCCTACATATCAAATCAGTATAAATATAGTCTAAATAAACATATTTTTATCTATTTAGAGTTTATCAGCTTTGTATACACCACAAAGTTGTGCTTAATATCTGATAATCATGGATAAGACAAACCCTTTGGTTATGAAAACCCCAAACTACAGATCACTTCTAGAGCAATGACCTGGAAACTCTCCAACTTCCTACTAAGTGACATTGAGATGCATTTGCCCCCTCTGTGATCTTTCCTTTTCTGGGGAGGTCTACTTTCTTCCCTACTTCTCCTTCCAAGTGGTACCTCTTGCCACTATCTCTGGAAAGCCTTTTCCTAGGAGAAAATTCACCTCTCATACATCTATGTCCAAGGACTGACCAATAAATCTTGCTATGTATTACTACCTCTCCTGGTTTTGTCTCTTCCTTGATCAATTCCAAAATCCTCAAGCTTACCTCACAGTAATACACATTTCAAGTTACATAGTTTCTAGGTCTTGATCTAACACTCAGAAACTAAGATGAGTAAGAAAATATGAATTACTTAATTAAAGTACTATCTATGAATTCCTAAGTGGAAAACAAAAATGTAATGACAGCTGTTTTAGAAATATTGCAACGTGGCAATATTTTGTACTTGTTTATTGTCTGGCATTTCATTGAATGGAACAATCCAAGGATAAATATTTTGCAGGAGAAGATTTTATAAATATTTAAAATTATAAAGCAGAACACAAAATGGACCTATTGTCCTCCCCCATAAATGTAAGAAAGAAAAGTAAGGAGGAGAAGAAGGAAGAGCAAAATCAAACACTACCTTTATATGCCAGTATGACAAAATTAATAAAACTGAAGTTTAATTAAGTTTAATTAAAGACAATAGTGTTTTAAGTCAAGAACCTCAAAAATAAAAAGAAACTTAGATCTTTTAATTTTCCTATAGTAATTAAAACATTTGATTTTATATTAATACAAAATCTTTGTAAAAAGGAGACTGCTTTAATACTAAAATTTCAGAACACTATTTGCATGTCCATCCAACTGCTATTCTGATCATTTATACTTATTGGCTCAATTATTTTCCTTTTAGAGAAAAAAGAAAGCCACAGGGAGACATGTTTAGTGATTAATGTTGTCGTTTTCAGGGACAATTATATTACACATATTTTTTTTCCTGGATTCTTTTTGGGAGACAAAAATAAAAGTAAAGCAGGTGGAAATAAATATCAACTTTAAAATTGTGAAATATGGATTAGAAGACTAAATTTTCCTGTCTGTGAATAGTGGAGTTATAAAGAGAGTCTAGAGGGTCTGCAAAATGTACGCTTATCTCATCCAACAGCCTAGAGTCTTCCTCTTATATAAGTATTCTTATGTAAATATTAGGCAAAGGCTTAAGGTTGAGTCCAATAGTTAAAATCAAGAGGTTTTTCAGATTGGGAGGGAGACAAACCATAAGTGACTCTTAATCTCACCAAAAAAACTGAGGGTTGCTGGGGGGAGGGGTTTTGGGAGAAGGGGGTGGGATTATGGACATTGGGGAGGGTATGTGCTTTGGTGAGTGCTGTGAAGTGTGTAAAACCTGGTGATTCACAGACCTGTACCCCTGGGGATAAAAATATATGTTTATGAAAAATAAAAAATAAAAAATTTAAAAAAAATCAAGAGGTTTTTAAAAAGAAATTATTCAGGTAAAGATGGTGGAGGGGTAGCAGGCTGAGATGACATCAGGTAGCAGGAGTTCAGCTAGATAGTTATCAAACCATTCTGAACAGCTACAAATCCAACAGGAAATCAAAGAGAAGAGCAGCAATTCTAGAAACAGAAAAACCAACCACTTTCTGAAAGGATTTCTGCTTCTAAAAAACTGGGATAGAACTTCTTGTAATAGATCAAAATATACCCTAACCCTAGCACAAGGTTTGTTCTAGTCTCCAGCCTGAGCAAATTCTCTCCACTTTCTTTTTCTTTCTTTCTCAACCAACTTATATTATCAACTCCTTTTTTAGAATTTTTTTTTACATTTTCATATTTACATTCATATTCCATCCCTTCATAATGTTTACCCTCATTTTGTGTGTGTGTGTGTGTGTATTTCTTTAAAAATTTGGGAGGTAGTTTCTTCTACGAGACCGAAATACTCCCCAAACCAAGTGGGTGGCTCTGTTCTATTCACCAGTCTCCTATATGTATTTTCTTCTTCTTTTTTTAAAAATATTTTTACCTTTTTAACCCTGTCTTCACCCCACGATTTGGGGTCTCTTCTGATTTTGTTAATGTGCATTTTTCTGGGGTCCTAGCCACTCTTGTAGTATTTTAATCTCTCCTTCATATATTCTTATAAAATGACAAGGTGGAAAAACTGACCACAAAAAAAAAGAAGAGACAGTACCAAAGGCTAGGGACCTAATCAATATAGACATTGGTAATAGGTCAGATCTAGAGTTCAGAATGACAAGTCTCAAGGTACTAGCTGGACTCGAGAAAGCCATGGAAGATATTAGAGAAACCCTGTCTGGAGAAATAAAAGAGATTTCTGGAGAAATGAAAGAACTAAAATCTAACCAAGTTGAAATTTAAAAAAAGTTATTAATGAGGTGCCAAGATAAATGAAGCAGAAGAGAGAATTAGTGATATAGAAGACCAAATGATGGAGAATAAAGAAGCTGAGCAAAAGAGAGATGAACAACTACCAGACCATGAGGGGAGAATTCAAGAGATAAGTGATACCATAAGATGAAACAATATTAGAATAATTGGGATTCCAGAAGAAGAAGAAAGAGAGAGAGGAGAAGAAGGTATATTGGGGTGAATTATTGTAGATAATTTCCCTAATACGACAAAGGGAACAAGCATCAAAATCCAAGTGGCGCAGAGAACCCCCCTCAAAATCAATAAGAATATGTCCACACCCCATCATCTAATAGTAAAATTTACAAGTCTTAGTGACAAAGAGAAAATCCTGAAAGCAGCCCGGGATAAGAAGTCTGTAACATACAATGGTAAAAATATTAGATTGACAGCAGACTTATCCACAGAAACCTGGCAGGCCAGAAAGAATAGGCATGATATATTTAGAGCACTTAATGAGAAAAAGCACGCAGCCAAAGATACTACATCTACCTAGGTTATCATTGAAAATGGAAGGAAAGATAAAAAGCTTCCAGGACAAACAAAAATTAAAAGAGTTTGTAAACACTAAACCAGCTCTACAGAAAATATTGAAAGCAGTCCTCTAATCAAAGAGAGAGCCTAAAAGTACTAGATCAGAAAGAAACACAGACAATATACATTAATAGTCACTTTACAGGCAATGCAATGGCAATAAATTCATACCTCTCAAAAGTTATCCGGAATGTAATTGGGCTAAATGCCCTAATCAAAAGACACAGAGTATCAGAATGAATAAAAAACCAAAACCCATCAATATGCAGTCTACAAGAATCTCATTTTAGACCCAAAGGCACCTCCAGAATTAAAGTGAGGGTGTGGTTAATAATTTACCATGCTAATAGACATCAAAAGAAAGGTGGGGTGGCAATCCTTATATCAGATAAATTAGATTTTAAGCTAAACACTATAATAAGAGATGAGGAAGGACACTATATCACACTCAAAGGGTCTGTCCAACAAGAATATCTGACAATTTTAAATATCTATTCCTCTAATATGGGAACAGTCAACTATATAAACCAATTAATAACAAAATCAAACAAACACATAGACAATAATACAATAATAGTAGGGGGCTTTAAGACCCCCCTCACAGAAATGGACAGATCATCCAAGCAAAAGATCAACAAGGAAATAAAGACCTTAAATGACACATTTGACCAGATGGACGTCACACATATATTCAGAACATTCCATCCCAAAGCAACAGAATACACATTCTTCTCTAGTGCACATAGAACATTCTCTAGAGTAGATCACATCCTGGGTCACAAATCAGGTCTCAACTGGTACCTAAAGATTGGTATCATTCCCTGCATATTTTCAGACCACAGTGCTCTGAAGCTAGAATTCAAGCACAAGAGGAAATATGGAAAGAACCCAAATACATGGAGGCTAAAGAGCATCCTACTAAATAATGAATGGGTTAAGCAAGAAATTAAAGAGGAATTGAAAAAAAATTCATAGAAACAAGTGATGATGAAAACACAGCTGTTCAAAACCTGTGGGACACAGCAAAGGCAGTCCTGAGAGGTAAATATATAGCAGTACAAGCCTTTCTCAAGAAACAAAAAAGGTCTCAAATACATAACCTAACTCTACAACTAAAGGGGCTGGAGAAAGAACAACAAAGAAAGTCTAAACACAGCAGGAAAAGAGAAATAATAAAGATCAGAGCAGAAATCAATGAAATAGAAACCAAAAAACAAAAACAAAAACAAAACAAAACAAAAAACAATAGAACAAATCAACAAGGAGCTGATTCTTTGAAAGAATTAATAAGATTGATAAACCCCTGGCTGAACATGTCAAAAAAGAAAAGAGAAAGGCCCTAAATAAATAAAATCATGGGTGAAAGAGGAGAGATCACAACCAACACCAATGAAATACAAACAATTATAAGAATATATTATGAGCAATTATATGCCAGCAAATTTGACAATCTGGAAGAAATGGATGCATTCCTAGAGACATAAAACTACCACAACTGAACCAGGATGAAATAGAAAACCTGAACAGACCCATAACTAGTAAGGAGATTGAAACAATCATAAAAAATCTCCCAACAAACAAGAGCCAGGGCCAGACGGTCTCCCAGGGGAATTCTACCAAGCATTTAAAGAATTAACTACTATTCTCCTGAAACTATTCCAAAAAATAGAAATGGAAAAAAAAATTCCAAACTCATTTTATGAGGCCAGCATTACCTTGATCCCAAAACCAGACAAAGACCCCATCAAGTAAGAGAATTACAGACCAACATCCCTGATGAACACAGATGGGGAAATTCTCATTAAAATACTAGCCAATAGGATCCAACAGTACATTAAAAGGATTATTCACCACCACGAAGGGAGGTTTATTCCAGGACTCCAAGGTTGGTTCAACATCAGCAAATCAATCAATGTGATACAATACATTAATGAAAGAAAAAACAGGGCTGCCTATCTTTCTTTAAACCTCTGCCTTCAGCTCAGGTCATGATCTCGGGAATCTGGGATCAAGCCCTACATTGGACTCTCTGCTCAGCAGGGAGCTTGCTCCCCCCCGCACACCCTGCCTGCCTCTCTGCGTACTTGTGATCTCTGTCATATAAGTAAATAAAATCTTTAAAAAATAATAAAAGAAAGAACAAGAACCATATGATACTCTCAATAGATGCTGAAAAAGCATTTGACAAAGTACAGCATCCTTTCTTGATCAAAACTCTTCAAAATGTAGGGATAGAGGGCACATACCTCAATTTTATCAAAGCCATCTATGAAAAACCCAGCACAAATATCATTTTCAATGGAGAAAAACTGAGAGATTTTCCACTAAGGTCAGGAACACAGCAGGGATGTCTGTTATCACCACTGCTATTCAACATAGTACCAGAAGTCCTAGCCTCACCAATCATACAACAAAAAGAAATTAAAAGCATCCAAATTGGCAAAGAAGAAGTCAAACTATCACTCTTTGCAGATGATATGATACTTTATGTGGAAAACCCAAAAGACTCCACTCCAAATCTGCTACAACTTGTATAGGAATTCAGTAAAGTGTCAAGATATAAAATCAATGCACAGAAATCAGTTGTATTTCTATACATCAACAACAAGACAGAAGAAAGAGAAATTAAGGAGTCAATCCCATTTACAATTGCACCCAAAACCATAAGATACCTAGGAATAAACCTAACCAAAGAGGCAAAGAATCTTTTCTCAGAAAACTATAAAGTACTCTTGAAAGAAATTGAAGAAGACACAAAGTAATGGAAAAATGTTCCATGCTTATGGATTAGAAGAGCAAATATTGTGAAAATGTCTATGCTAGTAATCTACACGTTTAATGCAATCCCTATCAAAATAACATTCATTTTTTTCAAAGAAATTGAACAAATAATCCTAAAATTTTTATGGAAACAGAAAAGACCCCCAAATAGCCAGAAGAATGTTGAAAAAGAAAGCCAAAGTTGGTGGCATCACAATTCCAGACTTCAAGCTCTATTACAAAGCTGTCATCATCAAGACAGTATGGTACTGGCACAAAAACAGACACATAGATCAATGGAACAGAATAGAGAGCCCAGAAATAGACCCTCCACTCTATAGCCAACTAATCTTTGACAAGCAGGAAAGAATGTCCAGTGGAAAAAAGATAGTCTCTTCAACAAATGGTGTTGGGAAAATTGGACAGCCATATGCAGAAGAATGAAACTGGACAGCCATATGCAGAACAATGAAACTGGGCCATTTCCTTACACAACACACAAAAAAGACTGAAAATGGATGAAAGTTCTCAATGTGAGAAAGGAATCCATCAAAATCCTTGAGCAGAACACAGGCAGCAACCTCTTTGACTTCAGCCGCAGCAACTTCTTCCTAGAAACATTGCCAAAGGCAAGGGAAGCAAGTGCAAAAATGAACTATTGGGACTTCATCAAGATCAAAAGTTTTTACAGAGCAAAAGAAATAGCTGACAAAACCAAAAGACAACTGACAGAATGGGAGAAAAATTTGCAAATGAAATAGCAGATAAAGGGCTAGTATCCAAAATCTATAAAGAACTTATCAAACTCAACACCCAAATAACAAATAATCCAATCAAGAAATGGGCAAAGGACATGAACAGACATTTCTGCAAAGAAGATATCCAAATGGCCAGCAGACATATGAAAAAGTGCTCAACACGACTCCACATCAGAGAAATATAAATCAAAACTACAGTGAGATACCACCTAATACCAGTCAGAATGACTAAAATTAACAAGTCAGGAATGATAGAGGCTGTTGAGGATGCAGAGAAAGGGGAACCCTCCTACACTTTTGGTGGGAATGCAAGCTGGTGCAGCCACTCTGGCAAACAGCATGGAGGTTCCTCAAAAAGTTGAAAGTAAAGCTACCCTATGACCCAGCAATCATACTACTGGGTATTTATCCTAAAGAAAAAAATGTAGTGATCCGAAGGGGCACATGCACCTGAATGTTTAGAGCAGCGATGTCCACAATAGCCAAACTATGGAAAGAACCTAGATGTCCATCAACAGATGAATGGATAAAGAAGATGTGGTATATATACACAATGGAACACTATGCAGCCATCAAAAGAAATGAAATCTTGCCATTTGTGATGATATGGATGGAACTAGAGGGTATTATGCTGAGTGAAGTAAGTCAATCAGAGAAAGACAATTATCATATGATCTCCCTTATGTGAGGAAGTTGAGAGGAAAAGTTGGGGGGTTGGAGGGTAGGGAAGGAAAAAAATGAAACAAAATAGGATCAGGTGGTTACCAAGATAATTCTAAATAATTAAGTCTACATTCATTTCTTGAATACCACCATTGCATGGTTTCTAATGATGACTTTTCTTAGTTATAATGTTTTCAATCTCATGTATGTAACTCAATCTGGCTTAAAACATGTGTATTATTATTTTATTTCATATAACTTCATAAATTCATGGTTTCACAGGCCTCAGGATTAATTATTTTAGAAGCTCAGTCATATTATCAAGAAATCAGGTTTTTCTAATCTAGTTAGTTAACCACTGAATTTATTTCATTTTTAGACAAAGCAAATTGATTACTGAGGTTGTAGTCCTCAAAGAGCTCACATAAAATCCAGAGGAAGAAGAAAGAACATCTTGTCTTATCACCTTTTTTAGGAGTGAAATTATTCTCACAAAACCCTTAATAGTTTTCCTTTTACTACTCATTGGTTGGAATTAAGTGACATGATCATTCTTAAACTGATTACTTGAAGAATAATTGGTTGACACTTTGACTAACCCACACTTTCCTGGATGTGACAGTGGAGTTAACTTCTTCTGAGGTGCATGGCTTCAAGGACAATGTGACTACCTTAACAGTACTGACACTTGATTAGGAAGCAAAAAAAATGGCAATGGGCAGTGTTGGTAATCAGCATTATTACAGATTCCAAAATAAAAGCAGAGAATAGTGTACTTGTGCTTTCTCTCTTCCAACTGATACATTTAATTTTTAAAACATTTTACTCTGAAATAAATTTAGAGAAAAAGGATTGCAGAAATTGTACAGGGAGTTCCCATACACTATCTGGTTTCCTCTAACATTAATAACTTCCCAAACCACAGTACAATTACCAAAACTAAAAAGGTAACACCAGTAGGATACTGTTACCTAAACTATGCTATCTTTTATTTGGTTAATTATATTTTGTAGTTTGTCTATTTCTTTTTTCCAAAGATTTAAGTAGAATAAATTGACCTTTCTTTACTGTTTCATGAACTTCAATCCATGTTTCTTAATTCCTTATTATGTAAGAATAAGAATGTAATGCCCTTATTCCAGCACCTGCTTTTCCACTTCATCAGTTTCCTTCACTACTACCTTCTATACTATTGCTTTTACATCGACATGGTTTATAATATGCTGCACTCATAATTAAATCATTTGTTTCTTGTTTTCTTTTATTGGTCATAGAGAGATGCTGGATGGGCAATTTTAATCTTTATATTTGTAACAACTCCAACTATAGTTTTGAATTTCTTGGCCAATATTTGTTATAGTTATAAGTTGTTTTTTTGAAGAAAAAAATTCATGTTTTTGGTCTCAGAAAAGCTCACTCCATTAAACTTTCTAAATTTATGATAAAGAGAGTTGTTAAACTGGACCATTTGAACCAGATGTCTGTATACTTTGCTTAGTTGGTTTTTTGATACAATAATCTTCCTATTACCTCTATTTGCTAAATCTGCTGCTATCCCTCTTATATTCCATATTTTAGAATCAGTTTTCCTCAATATTCAGTTGAGTTTTCTCTTGTCTTCTCTTATAAATTTCTCCTTAGGTCATTTTATCCAATCTCAAGGATTCATACATCATCTAGTTACTAACTCCAAAATTATCTCCACCTAGACCTGTCCTCTGAGCCCCATTCTACACATTCATTTCATCACTTCACATTTATCTTAACCCTTCCATATCCCAAACTAAACTCTTGATTGATTAAATAAAAATGGCTGTGTCACTCACTTTCTATCACATAGTCATTCCTATCCCAATAAATTCTTTCCTTCTGAATGGCCACACACATCAAATTAAACACAAATCAACAAATTTTGCCAATTTTATATATCCAAATATATTTTTATATCCAAATAATATACTAAACATATACTAACTTATTCCATTTTTGTCCATCTTCCTAGGCATTTGCTTATTCCATTTTTGTCCATCTATCTAAATATATATTAACTTATTCCATTTTATTCCATCTTCCTAGGCATTTGCCTAATGCAAGCCAGAATTATCTCCTCTGTTGCCCACACCCATCCTGTCATAAAATAGGGACATCCCTGTAGCCATTCTACATGAACAGTTGTTTCTCCTCAATTCTTTTATCTACTCCTTACTCATAGCATTGTACTTAGATAATAAATCAGATCCTGACTGTTGGAAGGCAATTACCTACGGGTTTCTTGCATTTCTACATGTCCTGTGAGCAGAGACACTGATCTCCCTTTGTTCTGGACTGTCTCTTCAAAGATGTTTGTATAGCAAAGAGAGAAAGTGTCTCCTACTGGAGAAATGATCAGGTATGTTTACTACTCAATATAATAAAAATCATGTCTTTTCCTGGAGAAAAGGGCAGATTTTCCTACTATCCATTACAAAAGATTAATATTCTATAAGTGCAGGGTCCCTCTCCTGCAACACAATCCATTGTCTGTTCCAGCATCCATCTGAGTCCATCTGCATAGCTGTGATGGGAACTGGAGGCAAGGGAAACTGGCACAAATATCTTGATCCTTGCATTGCTTGCTGTGCCATGAATAGTAATGTCTTTTGTCTCTAACTGAGGAGTCTCAAGTCCTCTACCAGTAATCTATTTGACTCTGACAGGCTAATTTAAAAGCTTGCAAGTGTGGGTAAAATTTCCAGCTATTCACACATTCTGATACTGTCACTCTCTTGCATCATTGTTAAATCACAGTAACATGAAGAAAAACTGGTCTCTTTTTCATGACCTGAGATGTCCAGCATGGTCTATAAATCTCTCTCATTTGATACAGTGCAACTTTCTAAATGTTAGCCTATACAACCTTCTTTTATTTCTTGCATTTGGGATGCCCCCTCCCCTCCTAATCTTAACTTGGCCTTCTTAACCTTTGAGAATCTGCCTAGTCACCTAAGGAAGTCTGTCTTAATTTACCTTGCACTTCTTCATCCTTACTCCCCCGCCCCCACATCATTCACTATCAGCTGCTTGGTTCTTTTCCTTTTAGTTATCACCAGTATATATTATGTTATTTGACTGGTTATTTGTTTTTGTCTGCTTTTTCCACTAAATTATATATTAGATCTTAGTTCAGAAGTGAAATACAGTAGGTTTTCACTTTGTTTGCCAAATGTGATTGTGACAAATAAGATTTCTATGTCAAATTTATCTTAAATTAAAAAAAAAGAAAACCTTAATGGTCTCAAATTCTTCTTATGCTCATTATGCTTCTAGAATAAAGAGGAAAAATGTATGTTATAAATGACATATTTTTTTTAATTTGCAAATATTTTTTATCATGTAGGAAAAATATAAACTTCCAGTAACACAGTTAATAACTTTCTGTTATCAACCAGAAGAGAAATGTAGTGACCTAAAATCAACAACAGTAATCAATATTTTATCTTACCTCTATATTAACATAGTAGCTATTCTAAGTGTGAAACACAAAGTGATCAATACATATTCTTAAACTTTTATTTCATTTTGGAAAGAATAACTGACATATTTATATCCTCTGAACAAATCTTTAAATGTAGAATGCATTATTGTTAACAGTAGTTACAGTGGTACACAGCATTCCATATCTTGGCTATTGTGGATAGTGTTTCAGTGAACATGGTTGTACTAATATCTCTTCAAGACCCTGATTTCTTTCTTTCTTTCTTTTTTTTTTTTTTTTTTTTTTATAAATTCCCAGAAGTGGGATTTTGGATTCGGTAGTAGTATTATATTTAATTTTTTGAGGAAGTGACATACTATTTTCTATAGCATCTATACCGTTTTGCATTTTCACCAGCTACATCAAACTAAAATCCTTCTGCAGCAAAGGTAACAATCAGCAGAGTGAAAAGGAATCTACAGAATAGGAAAAAATATTTGTCAACCATATATCTGATAAGGGGTTATTTTCTAAAATATGTAAGAAACTCTTACATTCAATAGCAAAATCCCAAATCTGATTTTAAAATAGGCTATGGACTTTAGTAGACAATTCTACAAAAAAAGACATAGAAATGACCAATAGGTACATAAAAAATACCCAATATCACTAATCATCAGAGAAATTCAAGTTAAAGCCACAATGAAATATTTATTTTAGGGGTGCCTAACTGGCTCAGTGGGTATAGCACACAGCTCATAATCTTGAGGTTTGTGAGTTCAAGCCCTGTGTTGGGCATGGAGCCTACCCAAAAAAAAAAAAAAAAAAAAGGAAAAAGAAATATAGGTTTTCATTGATTGAGGGTATATGTACATAAGCACTTCACTAGACACAAAGTGGAGAATAGACTAGCATTTTAAAAAATACTGAATATATTTGGAATTACAGAAAATGACCACCTTAATGTCATTCGCTTAATTCAATTGTACTTGTTTGTCTGTAGTATTTTATTTCAAAATAATTTAATACTTGATTAAATAATACATTAATGTAATAATTTATATATTATATATAATTTATATCATACATAATAAATAATTTCATACTTTTCAAAATAATTTAATATTTCAAAATAATTTAATTGGTGAGTTTTTTAAGTTGGAACTGAAAAAATCTTTTTTTTTTTTAAAGATTTTATTTATTTTACTTAGAGGCATGAGCGATGATCATGATCCTAGATAAAATCAAGAGTTGGCCACTTAACTGAGCCATCCAGGCACTTTTGGAACTGAAAATTCTTAAATGACATAAGTTAAAAGTTTTGAAAGTTTGTTTGAAGCAATAGTTGAAACTCCTGAGTTACCCACAAATACAACATACTATTCAGTTGATGGTGGGAGGTACATGTATCATTCTGTTATAAACGGAGGCTCCTAAGATGATCACGTAACACTGGCTGTATGAAATGGAACCATACAGCAGGCATATCAGACTATCTAAGTGATAATATCTCCCAAGCTGCCAGTAGAAAGATACCTCTAAAAGGATGAGGAACTGACAATTGCAGAAAGGGTAACTTGACTCCTTCTGTTGGGAGAAATATTGTCTTTTGTTAAACTGATCGATTCAAAGAATTATGGGAGTTATGCGAACAGCAGTATTGCTGGAGGAGTGACAACTCCTTTAAAATCTCCATGATTTCTGTCATATCTTAAGCCCAGCACTTACCTCGGTTTCCTCTGGGGTCCTTTTGCCTACAGGAAGGAAAGCCTGCACTAGGAGGTTTGGGTTGAGGACTTCTCTGAGGCTGCACTGTGAGAAGCACTGGTCCTGGAATATATATCAGGAAAAAAAAAAAAAAAAACCCTCAATGTTATTTTGTTGTTTGTTGTTGCTGTTTTAACTTGAAGGGAACCAAATATCATTAACCAGGCTTTATCAGGTTCTGATTTCACAGTTTCTTGAGATTTCTGAGAACGTAACATGGGAAAGATGTCACTAAACATGAGAAAGATTTATGATTACTGAAATGATGTCTCAAATCTGAGTTCAGCCAAAAGCAGGAAGGAATAAAACGTATATTTCTTTCTTTTGATTTCCATTAATATTTTGTTCAAGGAATCCTGAAATTTGTTTATTTCAGTTTCTCTATCCATAGGAAAGAATGCCATTGTGTACTGTGTGTGTGTGTGTGTACATGCATACATGTGTATCTGTCTGTGTGCATGAGTAGGAGAAGCCAAAGAATAGAGTGTTGATAGATTGTGTGTTGACTTAGTCATTCTTAATGATATATGCCTACAAAAATCACAACTGTCACACATATTAGATAATTAGAAGTAAAGGAAAGGAGAAGCCCTGGGGCGAACTCTCCAAAGTCCAATTAAATATACCTTCCTAGGTGTTCCATGGGGATAATTCTAACTATAAATTTTCAGAACATGCATGCATGTACATGTGTGTGTGTATGAATATGTGTGTTTATGAATATGTGTTGAAGGCGTTCCTTCAACAGGCAACTTCATTTTAATGGCACTGTTTTGTTTTGTTTTTAAGATTTTATTTATTTATTTGACATAGAGAGACACAGTGAGAGAGGGAACACAGGCAGGGAGAGTGGGAGAGGGAGAAGCAGTCTTCCTGTGGAGTAGAGAGCAGGATGTGGGGCTTGATCCTTGGACCTTGGGATCATAACCTGAGCCAAAGGCAGACGCTTAACGACTGAGCCACTCAGATGCCCCAGTGACACTGTTTTTTCAAAGATGTTAGAAATTAAGCTATTGAAGACACTTTGGTTAATCTGTTGGTAGATCATTTTAGCAAACCTATGTTTCTTCTAAATTTATTCATATACAGTTTTGTTGTGCTTGCTAATTTAATTTACACTAATCAATTGCAACTTTCTCCAGAACTTAAAGGTCTACTAAATTTGGTTCTTTTTATGGCTTTTCTCACAGATGTCAAAAATAATTACTGGGAATTGACCAGCTAAATATTTTGTCAATTGTCAAATTTTATTTGCTTTTTAAAATTAATTTAAGGATAATTTTCCAATGTTTTCAAGATAAGGCTATCATACTCATATTTTAAATGTCATTCTGCCATGGTGGACACTTAGAAGGCAACTGCCTTCAACAAATTTTCAACAAACACCAAAAATGTTCACCTAATTCCAATCTCATCCTTAATTAAACCAAAAGTATCTGTATTAATTGGCTACAAACATATGTAAAATTACATTTATAAAAATTCTTAATATCCCTCCTTAAAGAGAAATGAAGAGTTAATTCATTTATGTGTTTTATGGCCCATCTGATTTGGGGGGAGGGTATACAATGTCAGAAGTATGGGCAATTAATTGCTTAATCTATTAGCAGGCTTAAATGATCTACTTTATTTATTAACCTCCATTCTGATTTATACTAAACTGAAACACATGTCACACAATAGCTCACAGGCTCCTAAGAAAATGTGGCACAGATAATTAAGTTTGGGGAGTTAGAGGTAAAAATTTACATATATGGAGTACTTGGGGATAGTTCTATAAGACACCCAAATAGGGCTACCAAATTAAAGATACCTATTAAATTAAGTTTATGTTTATACTTAAGTTTAAACGTAAGTTTCATATGAAGAGTAAAATAAATTTACTTAAGTTTAAGTTTCATATGAATAAATCATTTTCAGTATGTGTGTTCTAAACAATGCACGAGACACAACTATACTTAAAAATACACATGTTGTTCATCTAAATTTAAGTGTAACTGGGATTCCTGCATTTTTTGCTAAATTCTGCATCCCCAGGCCTAGGGCACCAAGAGTCTAACATGAGGCCATCAATTGTTGCTGTTAAGGGGAAGGAGCCATGCTTAAAAGTTATGGGTGTAGAGGTTACAGCAAACAATCTCTCAAATTTGTGTTGATTAGTCTAGGGTAAAAGGATATACAATTGGGGGTTTTATAAAATCTCAGTATTACTGGCTGACTGAAATATCTGTTAGGTGCATTCCTAATTAGGAATTTTACATCTAGAACTATATATAGTAAGCATTAGTAAATTTATAGTCCTATTTAGCTGCCTGCAAGTACTTGTATCCATTATAGAAAGACTTCTTTAATGTTAAACTATAGTTTTTAGGGACTAAGTTATTTCAGCACTATCTAGAAACTTCATAGTTTGGTTGGATTTCATTTGGGTATTTTCACAATTTGTTAGAAAATTAAATATGCTTTAAGAAATTATATATTTTTTATCATTTTCTTGTCATTTCAGTTAATGTCTTGGAAAACAGTACTATTTGGTTCTGTTGAGCATCATTTACTCAGTCTAGTCTGATTATAAACCTTAATCTCTTTCATGGTTGGACTGAAAAGACAGTAACAGATTTAGGTTTATCATTCAAGTTGTCTGGGTTAAACAATTTTCCAAAGATTTATTTTGATAAATGTGCTATTCAGAAAATAAGATAAATGTGTATATTTAATAGATGGATTCATTAATTTATAAGTCAACCAGTGAGTAAGCTTACAGTCTTTTTAAAGTCACTTGTCATATGGAGTGGTTACTATCTTTAAATAGGAATTATTTGTAATTCTTATTTGTACATCTGCATGTGCCAGAACTCTTCTAGAGTTTGAAGGTATAAAAGTGAAGGAAATAGAAAAAAAAAAATGGCCTTTGTGGAAGTTGTTTGTAAAGTGAGTGTCAGACTATGAATGATACAAATTGATAAATGGATAAAATAAGTAAAATACATAGTATATCAGATGGTGAAAAGTGCTATAGGGAGAACATAAATCAAGGAAGAAAGATAAGGAATGTAGGGACAAGTGAGTTTTCAGTTTTAAATTAGCATGAAAACCACTCACTGAGACGGTGACAAATAAAGACTTGCGGAGGATGAGGCAACTGGCCATGTGAAAATATGCTGGAGAGTACTGCAGGCAAAAGAGCAGTATGTCCACATCCTTGAGGTGCAAGCATGCCTAGTGTGTCCTAGGAACAAAATGGAGGCCAGAGGGGCTAAAATGGAGTAAGTTGGAAGAGAGTAGGAGAAGGAAGTCATGGAAAAAGAGAAAGCCACCGTTCTGATTGTACGGCATTAGCTGGATCATCTACATGGACGCCGAAATCACTAAGAAAGATATCAGTACTAATGGAGAAGGACAGTCAGCTAGGAGCCTAAAGACTCAGTATTATCAGGAAATTATTAAGGATTGTTAGATTCTTCACAAAACAAGGTAGTGATTTGATAATATAATATTCATTTTCAGGCTCAGTGGTCCCCAAAGTATGGCTGAAAAAAAATCATCATTGGTGCAGACTGGATTGGACAGTCAAGTTTTATTTAGAGGAAGAGTGCAGGGGATCTTTCACAAAAGAAATTAAAGGAAATTTAATGGTTTCTAAAGGCATAAAAGAGAGTTTCAAGAGTCTAAGAAGAGTAAAAGATAGGATAGAAAAAGCAACGTGGAAAGGACATTAGATTCCAAGAGTAAGGAAAGGCCTGGGAGTGTTGTATTTTTACATGATGATGAGAGATTGCTCAAAACAGAGACAGGGAGCACAACAGTATTTGTGCTGATAATGGTTGTGAGGTTGTGAATGTTAGGAGAATATTGAGGTCTTTCCAGAATACTACAGAATTTGGAGCTCCTGGATTTGCACTACAGGAAGCATGAAATTCAGCAAGGGGGTGGCCTCTGGGGCTACCAAATGACACTTGCAGAGGTGAGTCAGACCCAGTAACAGAGACTCCTATATTGGACATTGGATAATTTTTTTAGCGCTTATTCTAGAAACTGAAAAGGATAATTCCCTACTTTATTCCTATATTTTCACTTTGAAAGTTTTGAATCTATTAACTGATAGTATAATGTCACTTAAAAAAATAACATATAGCTTAGTATATCCATCCTGGACTACGTCAACAAAGAGTCGATCATTTCAATTAGCCAGAGGAAAAGAAGAATGTAAGAAATATTTCCTCATGTGTGTCTCTATGTATCTATATGCATGTACATACTAATATCATTGTTATATGTGTTCATGTGATATGTGGGCAGATATTTTAGGGGAAAAATAAAGATGCCACAAAGCCATGTGGAAAGAAATGTCTTTTTGTCAAAAACTAGAAGATTGCCTTACTTTTTCAGAATAAAAATTGTTTTCAAAGAAATTCTAGAAATTTAAGTGCACTATTCACTAGTATTATAATAGCTACATCTGTTAACTGTATTTTATTTTTTCCCTCATGAACAAACTTATTTTTAGGAAATCATTAAGTCAGCCCGATACATGATAATAAACTATAACATCAAGGATTTTATGCAGGTATTATTATATTTGCATAATGGATTCTCTTTAAATTTGTTGCAGAAACATTTATTACCTTGAGCTTCTATAACAGCAAGGTATAATGCACCACACTGAAAATATTGATCCCCATCTGGTTTAAAGATTGCCAAATGGTATAATGATATGTGTGCTCTAGAAGATTTAGAAAGGATATTACATGGCTTGAAAGACACTTAGCTTTATGGGTTTTCAGCAGAAACATGATTGCTAGAACTTACTTATAGGGTCCAAATCTTGTTTATATCCATTACTTGCTGGGAAATACATTTTTCTTAACCTTTATGCTTCAGAAGAAATATCTACATGTTGCTATAGTGGCCTTTAAGACCAGTGAGTGATTTCCTGTCAGTAGTTAAAGAGAAGAAAGAATATATCAATGATGTTGCATGTTTTATTTCATGGGCTTACTGTGTGATTTTAGGCAATGGAGTATATATTATTCTTCAACAGAAAGTCATATGAGTGAAAAATTTTAAGTCATTGACTTGTAACTGGTAAAGCTACACAATAAATAAACTGCTATAAGTAAGCACAGTTTATGCAAACACGTGAGTCAGTAATTTGGTTACATATCAAAGATTCATAAGAAGCTCCTTCCTCTGGTCTACTGAAAATAGTTTTCTATCTAACCAGTGACTTAATGTCATAAAAGAGACTTTTTTTTTTTAAATTGGAAAAAAATGAAATAGGAATTTGACCTTCATTTTTCTCATTTCACATTCTAAATTCTTCCTCTTCTTCCTCTCAAATCTCCGCTTAGAGGAATAGATGTCATCTCATCCTTCCTGTCCTCTCCAACACCTTTCCTCATCTTTGATTTGCAAACCTCTAGTGCCTAACTGTGTGTGAAATTTAGAGTATGGCTTCTCAGACTTCAAAAATCTCTCCTGCATGAGCAAAGGTCTAGTAATAAGTTTCATTTCCTGATGGAATATCAAAGCTGACTTTGCAAGAGATCCTGGATTTGTTGATGAATGTTCCCTCTATCTCTACCATTATCTCACCTGCTCCCTTAACCATCTAGTCAAAGCTAGATTATTCTTCTCACTCTCCCATTTATGACTACATATCCAAACTACTCATTGAAATATATGATGAATAGATTTATTCATTTTCATGTATATTCCATGCAGCATTAGACCTTCAGGCACCCAAATTTCAATACAAAAAAAGTAGCTTGCATTAGAACAATGCTTTCACTCAGAATGCTTTAAAAATCCAGATTACATTTTTTAAAATAACTAAAAGTAACTTTCAAGATATTTGAGAATTGTCAAGTCAAAATAACATGAAGGAGAAAATAATTCAAGAAGAAATGTAAACATATTAATATATGAGGGGGTAGTTGACAACTGTTTTCTCTACTGGGCCACTGGACTAAAATTCCAAGTCCAGTGACTAAAGGTGCTTTGTACAAGAGAAAAAGGCCTCTACCAAGAAGCAGATAAACCAGAAGAGATGCAATGATCCTGTGGGGGAAAAAAGTTTTCAGTTTTAGCTGTCCAATAAGAAAAGAGAACTCTAGGTCAAACTGCCTAATGTACCTCTCTGCCCAGATATTTGTTAAACTGTGAAATTACACAAAGCATAAGGCCAAGAACTCAATAAAAGTGCCTACAAAAATAAGAGCAGGAATTTTGACAATGTGCAGTGCTGGGTAGATAGTGATTAAAAATAATGACTGGAATCCAGGACCTATGTGTGGATAAGTGGCTGTCTGGCTTCATGAATCACCCTAAGGATCCAGATAAAACTATCCTATCAGGTTATGCTCTAATTAAATTGATTAAGCAATCCATATTCCATTTTTTTTTCTTTAAGAAAGTGTGAATTATCCTTGTAGGAAGATACCATTCATATACTTCATAATTTTTTCAAATGCATAGGCAAGTATTTAAGGAAAAATGACTAGGCACAGAAAAAAAAAAAAAAAAAAGATTGATTCCTAGATATCTTCTGGTTCTTGGTGCTACAGTAAATGGAATCAATTCTCTAATTTCCCTTTCTATTTTTTCATTGTTAGTGTATAAGAATGTAACCGATTTCTGTACATGGATTTTGTATCCTGCCACATTATTGAATTGCTGTATGAGTTCTGGTAGATTGGGGTGGAGTCTTTTGGCTTTTCTATATAAAGTATCATGTCATCTGTGAAGAGAGAGTTTGACTTCTTCTCTGCCAACTTGCATACCTTTTATTTCTTTTTGTTGTCTGATTGCTATTGCTAGGATTCTAGTACTATATTGAATAAGAGTGGCGAGAGTGGACATCCTTTCTGTGTTCCTGATCTCAAAGGGAAGAATGTCAGTTTTTCCCCATTGAGAATGATATTCGCTGTGTGTTTTTCATAGATAGATTTTATGAAGTTGATGAATGTTCCCTCTATCTCTATACTTTGAAGTGTTTTAATCAGGAATGGATGCTGTATCTTGTCAAATGCTTTTTCAGCTTCAACTGAGAAGACCATGTGGTTCTTCTCTCTTCTCTTATTGATATGTTCTACCACATTGATTGATTTGCAAATGTTGAACCACCCTTGCATCCCAGGGATATCCCACTTGGTCATGGTGGATCATCTTTTTTTTTTTTTTTTTAAGATTTTATTTATTTATTTGACAGACAGAGATCACAACTAGGCAGAGCAGTAGGCAGAGAGGGGGAAGCAGGCTCCCCACTGAGTAGAGAGCCCGATGCAGGGCTCAATCCCAGGACCCCAGGATTATGACCTGAGCTGAAGGCAGAGGCTTTAACCCACTGATCCACCAGGTGCCCCTGGATCATCCTTTTTTGATTTCAGCTTTATTATACCAAAAGAAGACCCAGTTGTGTCTTAAACTGCCTCCATTTTGACCTCAGACTGTATTTTCTAACTTATTAAGTTCTTTCCAGCTTTAACTCAGGTGAAAGACCCAGCAGGTAAATTATCCATGATGGGGACAAAAACTACCCCCTCAAGCAATAAGGACTGCCCTGATGCATCAAGACCCTACATGACTGGCCCCAAGACAATGTTCAACCTGACCTTTGCTGCCTATCTGTAACACCCACTGACCTTTGTACCACATTCCCCTCATATACATCTAGAAGCATTTTCAGCACTTTGGAGACAGTCTTTTAGACATTAATCCACTGTCTTCGCTATGCAGGCTTCATGGAAGCCTTCATTACCACTTGTTTCTTTGTCTTTGTATTTTGTCACCTGTGAGTGGCTGAATCTGGTCTATTTGGGACAGACCCCTGGAACCAGGTGCTCTTGCACCCTGGGCAGTTTCCCAGGGAAGAAAACCCAAATACTCTGTGCTGGACTCTTGGCCTACAGAACTGTGCTAATAATGGTTGTTGTGTGAAGCCTCTATTATGGTGATTTGTTATGCAGAAAAGCAAAACAAAATACATAATTCATGATAAATAATTCAAATATATATTTTAAAATTTTAGGAAAGTAGAAAAATGACTTTAATGGCTACAAAAAATAATACATCAAGCATCAAACCTAATGTTGACATGTTCAAAATTTCTCCCTATTAGATCAGAACTAGGAAAAATATTATCACCATTTTTATTCAACATTGTACTGGAGTTTCCACCCACAGTGATAAGAACATGTAAATAAATTGGAAAGGAAGAAATAAAAATATTGCATAAAATAAAATTGCATAAAAATGACAATGAAATATGTGGAACATTCAAAAGAGTCTATAGACAAACTATTAGAAAAATACCTTATTTTTTTCTGGAAATGCTTAACCTACAGAATTAAATTATTTTTGTATTAACCAGCAACAAACAAAATATAAAATAAAAATACTATTTATACAAACATAAAACATTCTTTTTAAAATTTTTTTTAGAGAGACAGAGTGTGTGAGGGGGGCAGGGAAGGGCAGGGGAGGGGGAGAAAATCTTAATCAGATTCCATATAAGTTAGCAATTCTATTCATGCTATTAGTTATCACTACTATAGTGATATTTGAGGCTTGAATCAATGAATGAATGTATTGATGATCTGAGAGCCAGGTCTCTGACTTTGGGAAAACTGGGTCAAAAAAATTGAAAGGGAGAAGATAGCGTGCAACTTGTGTTTTTTGTTGTTTGTTTTGTTTTGCTTATATATTAGGATGAGGGAAGGGGACAAGAAGGATAGGAAAGAGACTGAATCTTCAAATACAAACAATAAGAATAGCTACAATATCTACCTTCTTTAGTTCTGTCCAGAAAGTAACCTGAAGCAATAATACTACAATACCAAAGACCACTTTATTACTATCAAATCATATTTCTCATTCAAAGAAACCAATGCTTCTTAGAGTAAAAGCAAAATCCAACACTGAAGCAGGGAAAGTACAAAATGATACTGGAATATATGAACCTTATTGTGCCTAAAAGTGCTCAAAGAATAATAGGAACACATCAAAAGGACAGAGATGATGTAATGAAGGGTCTCTATAATGAAGGGTCTCTATAGGTGCAATCTGGAATAATTTGCGTATCAAAATAAAGGTAATAATGGATTATAATGCACCAAATAATATAGAGCGATATGAATTCACATTAGTGTTAATAAATTAAAGAAAAAATAAATGTGGTAGACAGAAAAGCCCTTTTATACATTTATTTATTTATTTATTTATTTGAGATTTATTCATTTGAGAGATAGTGAGGGTGCACATTCATGGGAGGTGTAGGTGGGCGTAAGGACAGAAGGAGAGGGACAAAAGCCCACTGGGCCTGAGTGGGAAGCCCAAGGCAGGGTTTGATCCTGGGAGCCTAAGATCATGACTGAAGTGAAAATTGAGAGTTGGATGCTCAACTGACTGAGCCACCCAGGCATCTCACCCCTTCTTTACATTTAAATGACAAGTTAAAAGTATAGAGGAAGTGACAGAGTTAGAAATCATCCATTAATACTAAATTTAATGATAATTTGATGAAGAAAAGGGTTTGCATAAGCTCAAAACACTTATCAGTTTCAAGAGGAAAAGAGCAAATTTGCAGTGTAGAAAACCAGAAGAAGTTATCACACTTGACATCAAAGACACGAAGCATTATAAAATACCATGACTGTGGTATTACTCCCTAAAGTGCATAAGTTGAATCAAATGCTGAAAAACCATCCCACAAACATAAAATGGAGGACTTTTTACTATGCAGAAACATCCAGGTCAAGCAAGATTAAAAAAAAAAAAAATTCTGAGAAATTCTTCCAAAATAAATGTACTAAATGTACAAAATAAATGAACTAAAGAGATATAGCAATTAAATGCAATGAATAATCCTCTATTGCATCTCGGACCAGGGAAATAATAAAACCTAAGAACATTACCGAACAACTAACAAAATTGTCCTTGTCCTTGTTTTTAAGAAAACACACACTATAGTACTAAGAGGTAAGAGGCAGTACTCTCCAGTGTAAGATTTATTTTCATATCTGATTGTGTCCATCTCTTTGTGATTATCCTTTCAGAACCCTCTGAATTTCCTGGACTTAATCCAGGAAAGAAGGGGCTATAAAAGCCATCTTCTTACAAACCAGTGAGATACTGGTCAGAGCTGTATATTTGATTTTTTGTACAAATGATGTTTCCCTTTAATGAAGCCCTATTTGAATTGGATCTAAAACAATTTCAACACTCGCTAGCTCAACTGTGCATTGTGACCTTAAATCTGCAAAGAAAATATATACGTACAAACTCACCTTGAAATTACTATTTGGAGGCAGTTCATACTGAGCTTATATTTATGTGTTTATATCCATGTACTTGACATATTATTTATGTTAGCATATGCCACTTGAGTGCTGGATTGACTACACACCGAGGTTTAAAACAGTATACAGACATTTCAGAAACAACCCCTCTAGGTAAGAGAAGGAAATTACCATTATTGCCGACGAGTTATGTAAGTTAAATCTCACCTATAAATATAGTCTCAAGGTGATAGATTGCCTCTTTGTTAAATTAAGGAGGTTCAAAGAGTGCCATTTCTGTAAAACAAACAAACAAGCAAACAAATAAAAACCATAAAAACAAAACCTGTTGTTGCTATGCAGACTTTACTACTCATATTTGAAATCAGACTCAAGTATACAATTAGATAGAACTTATCTGGATTCAAAGCTCTGCTTTATATCTAGAGATTTTTTTTTGATGAATGTTGTGTTGTCAGTAAGCTCATTAGTGGTATGTGAAGTTAGAGTGAAAAACATTAAAACCATCACAAATCAATGACTAAAGTACTTTATCTTTTTATTGGGACAATCAGAACACATTGAACACACTGATAGGAAATGAAGATGATTGTGATATGTTTGCATATTGTTTTTTTCTTTTAGCTACTATGAAACAATAATGTGATCATGAGATCAGGATGGATGGAATAGTATAACATTGTCTCATATACTGTCCTATATGTATTTCTATAACCACTAAAATGAAGACTCTGGATATAAACATAAAGCTAAGGCACATTGTCTTATCTATATTATTACCATAAACAAATAAGAATAATAGGAATTTGCTACTTACTATATTTAACACTTGAATCCATACATTTCAGGGAACACTGAAAAATGTATTCAATTATTTGATGACTTTCAATTTGGTCTGACTCATCTGATCAACAGGAGTTATATACATACTTGTCTTCCAACACTCAGCATACATATGATAGGGTGTCAGTGTGTCTACTTCAGTAGACACTCCATTTGGGTGAGACAGAGACTGAATTAGTGATGTTTGTCAACATATTTCTAGAGCCTACCATAACATGATACCTAATACATAGGATTTACCTAATAGTTCTCAATAAAATTTTTTAAGAATAGATTAGGAGGGGGATGAGGAAGAAAAGTTAAATTATAAGAGCTGGTCAAAGATGGAAGATACTGCTCTGAGAGTCACCACACTCTAGTGGAAAATACTTAAGCATAGATACAACAAATGATGGAAAACAGAAACATGGAGTTAATTGGGGCTTGATGTACTATCAGTTTCTTTCAACTATTTTTAGTCTCTGAGCCAGTGGTATAACTGACTTATGAAGAATTTTTATTTATAAATTTCGTTTTATTTTGTTGCTTTCTAAAAATTTTTATACATAATAGAAACTTTTCAAACTAGCTTAAGAAAATGGGATATGTGAGATGTGTTGGCTCATGTATGTAAAACAATCAAGGATGAGTTCAACCTTTGTCAATGGAGCTATAGTAACATTATCAGTACTTGATGTCTCAATCATAGAGCTTCCTAAAATATAAGTGCTCCTTAATTATTATCAATATATCAATCATCATTTCACCAACTTAAGCTTCTCGATTATGAAGTGTGTGTGTATGTGTGTGTGTATGTGTGTGTGTGTGCTCAACCATTATTAATTGGCCAACTTCAAATATTTCTAATATATATCAAACTTCATACAGTAACTAAACATTAGGCTAGTTAGGTCTAAAATGTGATCTCCATTTTACAAGTGTAGAACAAGCATACTAAAGAGGTAATTTATCACAGGTCATGAGGAAATTAAAACCAATGTCTAAAGTCATATTTGTATACCTTATGATGTCTACCTCATGGTCAGTGTTTGCAATTTAAATAACTGAATCAAAAAATGGGGAAAACTCCTTTAGGTTCTTGACACTACACAGTAAATATGTGCACACCTTCTTTCTAAATGGCAAAGCATCAAAGGAAAAGGCTTTTCTTTGTCAATTCACATGCACATTTTTCAAACCTACGTAGGAACTACTACCTTTCAAAAGTAGCCTTTTCTTTTGAGTCATGAGTCCTTGCTTCTATGTCCTACACATTTCTTTGAATATAATGCTTGAGAGAAATCAGAAAGAAAAACAAACAATTCTGTCTTCCTTAGGGTTGAAATTTGAAGTTCAAGTAAATTGGCTTGTCATTACTACTTTTTATTGGAAAGCATGGTGGATTCAATATGCACTCCAGGAATTCCCTTTCCTAAGAAATTGCATTTTTTTTAACTTAATACCATTTTTACTTTCCTTCCTTTTGTCATCTGATCACTCCAAATAGTTCTGACAGGTAGCAAATAGGCAAATACCTGTTTCCACCAAAACCAACCAACGAACCAACCAAAAGCATACAAATACTTCAGGCACTGACCAAATCGGCATCTTGCAAATTGCCTGAAGATAAGCTTCAAATGATTCACAAAGCAAAAAAATAGCTGAAAAAAAGTAGTATGAATCAGACTTTCTAAACTGTTGTAGGAAGGTGCATAGCTCTCTAACTCACTTATTTATTTACTCCTCCAACTGTGTTGGAGTTCTGATCTTAGAATTATCTTTTGTTGTCTTCTCTAGAATAATATTACCAGCTTGTTCCAGAAGAGATCTATGTGCAAATCAACTGATAGAGAATAAAGAAGCCTCAGAAACATCCAGAGATGAACTATCTACCCACTCTGTTACTCTTTATGCCTCTGACACTCACACATTTTCTCTAGGTTTGAGAAATGATATGACTAAGTTCCCTCCTCCCAACCTCATGGTCATTATAATCCCAGGTAGTGTTACTAAAAATTGGTAATATTCATTGAAAGTTTTTGATCATACATACTTTTCTTAGAGTTTTATATTCAGCATCTCATTTAAAATTTATAGTCTAGTCTAGTCTATAGTCACAGTCTAGTCTGTGACCTTTTTTATCCACTTGACATTATCTACCTAATTAAAGACTCACTTAATATATACCATGTGTTAGAACATTTACACAGGGAAGAGGAGATCTCTCAATGCTTTCTTAACATGAAGATGCAAAATGTTACGTGATTTGGTCACTGATTTTTGCTTTAGTCTTTCAAAAATTTGGTAATTTGTATTATAGACAAATGACCTGTAACCTGAAGGGGAGTGTTGGTATTCTCACAATGTCTGAGAGCCATTGTTCCAAATTTGAATATGAGTTAGAGATACAAGTATCATAAATCAATCAATCTTACATAAAGAGTAAGAACATATAAGTAAAAGGGTTTAGCTAGGACTTCTTAACTTCAAATAAAATTTGAAGAGGAAACAATTTAACCTATGTAGGCTTTGTCAGAGTTGCCAATGAATAAATATAATAAATTCTTAGTATAACTCATACATTTATCCTAATCTTCTACCTAACATTGCAAACAAGTCTTGTGAATTTTTTCCATCATTTATCCTTGAAACACAAAAGTCATATCACCCTGTCTCTTGATATTGTGTTAGGTGCTTTACTATACATTGTCCTTGATGGTGGTTAGTCATTTCTTAGCTGTTTGACAGATAAATATATGCATGGGTTATTGGTGATTTTAGTGAGGTAGTGATTTTTTTGGAAAGGGGTAATAGTTCTGAATCATAACCAATACTACCTAATTGTATAATCTCTAACCTGCCCATGAGAAGAGTGGTTAACTGTATAATCTAAATCTAAAAGTCAAGTTTAAAAAAATAGATTTTATAGATTTTGATATTTTTTTATTCTCTAAAATGCAAAGATTACATACTTCTGGTTATTAAGTAGGAGCTTATGAGGAAATATACCATTCCATATTCTCAAAATATATTATTGGTAAATATTTTATTTCATTTTGCTATTATACTTTATTTTATTTTTTGAGTATAGTTGACCCAAAATAGCACATTAGTTTTAGTGGTCAATAATTGTTTAAAACTAAAATGTTTATATTCCCTGTACTTTGGGATTTAAATAATGGAAATTCCACTAGATGGCATAAAGGTGGGAAAGGGAACTGTCCCTTCCAAAGATGAGAAAGTTTAAGTATAAATGAAGAGAAGGAAAACAGTAACTATGGGTAAAGGAATTAATAAATATATCATATAATGAGGAAATTTATTACATTAACACTTCAAAAGATGCTCAGATCAGGAGATAATATTGTCTCTTACTTAGCTTGATTATACCAGATGCATGAAAGAATGAAGCCATGTGTTGCTGAGACCATTCCTGCTTTTGGAACCTGACCAAATCAAATAGAAGCCTGAAAAGTTGGGTGGGCTCACCCTAAAAAATATTTTCATAAAATGTGATAATGGACTAGATATTAATGACTGAATGATATTCTACTAATGTGCCAGTATGTTTTGACTTTTATGATTACTTTACTGCAATGGATCTATGCTCAACGACCAGGGGGTGGTCTTTGATACTGTTATTTATAAAAAATATGTATTTCTTACATATATATGTGCCTACATATATATTATATATATGAAGACCCGAATGACCAAATATATGTTTCTTACATATATTTGTTTTCATCCATAGTTCCTAGCTCATAGCTCCACAAATCCTTGGAATTTCCTGAGCAATAAGAGTATCTTCTATCATAATATTTGGTCTGTTTTTCTTGGTTCCAGAAATCCCTTCAGAACCATAAAGGTGAAATAAGTGTCTTGTTATTCATAGTAAGCTCCTTTCCATCACAGCTAAGTTTATATTAATGAAGTGACATTGGGAAAGCACCCATAAATAGGGTTGGTCGCCAGGGGAATCAACCATCTGGTTAGAAGATTGGAACTTTCTGTCCCACGCCCTGGACCTCTGGAGAGTAGAGAGAGACTAGAGGTTGAATCAATTGCCAGTGGCCAATGATTAATCAATCATGTCTATTAATGAATCCCTCATAAAAATCCAAAAGGGCAGGGTTCAGAAAGATTCCGGGATGAATTCTATTTACTAGTATTTTATTGAGGATTTTTGTATCAATGTTCATAAGAGATATTGGTCTGTAATTTTCTTTTTGTGCAGTGTTTTCATCTGGCTTTGGTATCAGAGTTATGCTGGCCTCATAGAGTGATTTTAGAAGTGTTCTCCCCTCTTGAATTTTTTGGAAATGGTTAAGAAACACTTGATATTACTTTTTTTAAAATGTTTGGTAGAATTCACCAGTGAAGCCCTTAAGTTAAGGGCTTTCCCATGTTGGGATATTTTTGATTATTTATTCATCATCCTTACTCATTTTAAGTCTACTTAGATATTCTATCTCTTTGTGATTCAGTCTTTGTAGATTTTGAGTTTCTAGGAATTTGCTTCATCTAGGTTATTGAACTTGTTAGTATGCAATTGTTCAGAGTTCTCTTAAGATCCTTTCTATATCTGTATCATCAGTAGTAGTGTCCCCTCTTTCATGTCTGATTTTAGTAAATTAGATCTCTCTTCTTTTTTTCTTAGCTTGTCTAGCTAAAATTTTGTCAATTCTGTTGATCTTGAAGGACCAATATTTGATTTTATTGGTTTTCTCTATTTTTTTTTTGCTTTTCTGTTACAGAAAAATTAATCTCTGCTATCCTCTTTATTATTTCTGTTCCCCTACTAGCTTTTAGTTTGTTCTTCTTTTTCTAGTTCCTTTTGTTGTAAAGTTAAGCTGTTGATTTAAGATCTTATTTTTTAATGTATGCATTTATAGCTATAAATGTTCCCTTGTGCATCACATTTACTGTGTCCTCTAAGTTTTGCTATGTTGTTTCCATTTTTATTCATCTGTAAGTTCTTTCTAATTTTTCTTGTGATTTCTTCTTTGATCTACTGATTGTTTAAAAGTATGTTGTTTTCCATGATTTTGCCATTCTTGTTGATTCCTATCTTCATCCCATTATACTCAAAGAAGATACTATGGTATCTATCTTTTAAATTATACTGAGACTTAATTTGTGGCTAAATATATGGTCTATCTTGCTTTTGAGAAGAATGCATATTCTTTTGTTGCTGGGTAGAGTGTTTTGTTTATATCTGTTATATCTAGTTGGCTTATTGTGATGTTTAGGTCCTCTGTTTTTTTGATTATTATCTGTTTTGTTATTCTATTCATTATTGTGAGTGGGGTGTTGAAGTCTCCAACTATTATTGTAGTACTGTTTCTCCCTCAGTTCTCTCAGTTTTTGGTTCATGTAAATTTGATGGACTGTCATTAGGACATAAATATTTATAACTGTTAACATCCTTTTACTAATACATAATGTTCTTGTTTCCTGTAACCATTTTTTATTTAAAGACTATTTTGTCTATCAGTAATATAGCCACCTCTGCTCTCTTGGGTTACTATTTTCATGGAGTGTCTTTTTTTCATCCTTTCACTTTCAACCTTTTTGTCTTTGTATTGCAAATGAGTCTCTGTAGACAGTAAAAGGTTGCCTCATGTGTTTTTATCCATTCTGCCAACCTTTGTCTTTTGAGTGGAGAGTTTAATCCATTTACACTTTTATTATGGATTAATTTCTGTCACTGTGTTATTTTTTTCTATATGCTTTTCCTATATACAGCTTTTTTTGCCCCTCATTTCCTGCAGTACTATATTCTTTTGTGTTTATTTGAGTATTTGTAATACAATAATCAGATTCCTTTCTCTTTCCCTTTTATGTATATTCTGCAGCTATATTCATTGTGGTTGTTATGGATATTATATTTAATATCTTAAAGTTGTAACAGTCTAATTTGAATTTATAGCAGCTTAACTTCAATTACAAAAAAAAGTATTCCTTTACAGCTCTGTCCCTACCCCTTTTAGTTGTCGAAGTCATAAAATTTCATCTTTATATATTGTGCATCCCAAAACATAAACTAATAATTTTAAAATGTGCTTGTTTCTGGGCTATCTGTCTGGTTCAATCAGAAGATCTCAATGTCAGAGTTTGAGCCCCATGTTGAGTATAGAGATTACTGAAATAAAACTTTAAAAAAAATGCTAGTTTCTTAAATTATATAGAAAACCAAATTTGGAATTATAAACCAGTTATAAACCAGTAACACCAGCTTTTGTACTAATTTTTTTTTTCGCTAAAAGTATAAGTTTCTTAGGTCATGCAGAAAATAGAAAGTAACAGTTACAAACCATTGTTACAATATTAGGTTTTATAATTGCCTGTGTATTTACCTTTGTTCAGATTTTTATTTCTCCATATGGTTTTAAATTAGGTCCAGAATTCTTTCATTTCACCTTTTAGGACTCCCTTAAACATTCTTTTGCAGGTCAGTTCTAGTGATCACAAACTCCTTTGGCTTGTGTTTACCTAGAAATATCTTAATATCTTAATTTTTCCCTTACTCTTGCTCAAGTGAAGCCTGACGTTAACCACAGGCATGTTCACACTTTCACATTCCACAGTGTCACCTCTAAGTTACCTCTATAAGTAACTACCAGTAGGCTTCTGAAAGACAATGGTTCTTATTCTCCAGAAGTTCAGCTACACATGTTTTCTAGGTGTACAGAAATATATGTTACAGGACAACTCTTTGACCCTGTTAAAACATTGTAGTACTATTAGTTTAACAATTAGTGAAAATGGGGGGTGCCTGGGTGGCTCAGTGGGTTAAGCCACTGCCTTCGGCTCAGGTCATGATCTCAGGGTCCTGGGATCGAGTCCCGCATCGGGCTCTCTGCTCAGCAGGGAACCTGCTTCCTCCTCTCTCTCTCTCTGCCTGCCTCTCTGCCTACTTGTAATCTCTCTCTGTCAAATAAATAAATAAAATCTTAAAAAAAAAAATTAGTGAAAATGGGAAACTAAAAGAATTAAAATAATACAAATTAGTAGGTGTGCAGAAAGTTCTAGGCCTTCAGCCTCAATACAGTCATTTGATTAAATACTGATTTACTGTGTATTCAAATATAAGGGGAAAAAAGTTTCTTTGCCTAAATCTAAAAAAATAGTTTAGATGGCAGGTGCTCAGAGATGGGCATTTAAAGGCATGCTCATAGCAGTGAATGATTGTACCCGGTTATATAATGAGTAGCATCCTGTCAGCTTTTCCTGATGGAAATTGACATAGACTGAGGAAGATGACAACTTTTCTAAGTTTGAGATCTGTGAAGTGTGCCTGTTATGCAGATTGCCTCTTCAATAGATTGAAAAAGACATCTAATAGAGAGCAGAACTGACTGTTAAGAAATATAAGGGTCCCGGCTCCCAATCTTCTTTCTGAGAGCAGCCATTTAACCTACTCACTGATGCAGAAGGCTTGATGCTTATAAGGTTTCTTACAAAGGAGTTTTGAATTGTTCTGAGTCATGCATAAGGGCTGATCTCCCTGTTAAACAGAATGTCAAAGGGTGGTTGGATTTCAACTCTTCTAAGAGAATTTTGACTGGGCACAGCTTCACACACATAGCATTTCAGTATAACAGTAAAAATGTTATTTTGAGTAGTTCTGCCTAATTGTTCAATTTATGATATCTAGCAAGATATCATAATTGGGTTGTAAGTTTCCTGCTTGTGTGGTTTCTTTTCCTGAGCAGGCACTACTGATTGATTTTTTTTTTTTTTTTTTTTTACCAGTTCCAATGTGTTGATTAAAATAACTAAATGGTTCTCTTATCTCGATAGTTTCATGTTGGCCCCCATCATTGTTGTTGGACTCTATCCCTAATAACTTATTAAACCTCAAATGAGCTAGACAAATCAATGTAGTTTGAACTCCTTGCTGTGAAAATAAGAGAGCTGGTCCAAGGAGATCAATCAAGTTGTTCAAAGGTGTGTCATGTTTTGTATTTGTTTATGTATATCCTGTTATGATCTAGAAAAGATTTAGGGCAGCTTAAAATGAGGCTTGAAACAAAGCAAGAGTGTTTAATGAGAACTATCTAAAAAAGAAAATAGTCAAACAAGATGAACAGCAATAGAAAGAAGATGGGGATTCATCTAACATAGAAATAAATACAGTGAAACCTTATACATTTTCTAGATATGGGATATTAATTAGTCTCTGAGTTTTTAGGAGGAATCTAAATAGGAAGACCACATGAGTAAAATAATTTTAGAGTGTTGAAGGATAAAAATCACAAAAATTACTCAAGGAAAAGTAAAAATTAATGATGTTATGACAGAAGTAAATCTCTCCAAACACCCTCATAATGAATAATTTGCGATAAATCTTAAATACATTTCTTATAGCAGAAAACAATGGGTCTTAAAATGTCTATAAATATAAATCAATGATGTTCTATAAAAACACAAATTAGTAAATATATTTATATGAAGACTAATAAGAAAAACTGTAGTTACCCAAGATTTTGCTAGCTTTGCTTACTAGAGGCTGATTTTATATTATTTGATATAGCTAAATGCCATACATTTTTTAACCAATTTTCCATAATTAATTGTGTCCTTCAGCTGAACACTTTATACCTTTGAGTAGCATTCCATTAAAATTATGGTGCTCAGTAATACAGAAAACTGCTTTGCAATCAGTTTATTTTTTCTATTGTGTTAAATTATAAATCTCTTTCTCCTTCTCTCTTACCATGAGTCACTGACTGTGCAAATGATCTGGTCCCAAGCCCAACCAAACTCTCAAAGCCATGAGTGAAATGTGTACAGTTGTAAGCACTTAAAATATAAGAACTGTTTGTTCTTTGGTATAATCCCAGAACTACCTAATAGAGTTATCAGACACAGAATCTTACCCAATTATACACATCAGAGAAAAGATTGGCATTGTTTTTTTAATATAAAAACTATATCATTAAAATTTAATAAAAGGCTGTCCAGATTTGGTTTCAGATTTAATCTGAGGAAAAACATAGTGAGATCAAAACTAGTTTTGCAATGACTCCTAATTATCCCAGCCTACATTTCATTTCCAGATGTTGTCCTCCCTACCACAATTAAATATAACCAGGGAAGCTGAGATAGACTTCCCTCAGGGCTAGCTATCTACATCAAAACAACCTTCCCTGTCTGGGAATAGACTTCATAGTGATAGGTAGGATCCCAATGATCATAAGTCTGCATTTTTTTTTCCTAGATGATTTTTAGGAATATATATTTGGCCTAAATCAAGCTGAAATTTAAAATTTGGATAAAAAGCTAAGGAACTAGCAGTAGATGAAATAATGTAAGGTCAGTTGGTAAACCTTTCTTCTATTTCAATAATCAATATTCTCATCATCTTTCTAAAATTCCATACCCTCTACCTTTTCCTATCTTTTTTTTTTTTAATCCAGTTGGGAACAGTTGATAATATGTGTAAAGTAATACAGCAAGTTTTGTAAAAAAAATTTTTTTTTCTGACAAGTGCAACTGGGATTAGTTCCTTACACTGAGTATTTTCTGAATGGTTTTTGTTTCATTTATATCACTTATAAGCCCTATTGCTTTTTACATTACAAAAACCCACCATGTCCAGGAAAAATAATCCTTGATTATAAAATACTCTAGATTTTATTTTTATATACTGTCCTTTAAAGGGGGAACTTGGTACAGAAAATGTCACACATATTTTTGTTACTGGTACCAAGGAATCAAACCTAGGTTGGTTGTTTCAATGTTATTTGGCAATAATAAAAAACAAATTTTATATTTTCATGTTTCAGTTGTAACGAAGATTGTTGTTTCTCATGTTGACACTATGCATTCACACAGGCAGTTAAACTATCACCAATCTTCTATTTGTCTCCAGGTAAAGAAATTAACAGCTTGTGGGAAAGCTAATTAGATACAATTATTCCTCACCTGACCTAATTTGACATCTGATGTCTGGGAAGAAGTCATCTGAACTAACTGAATAGAGATTTAGCTACTATATACACATGAGTTTCATGATAATTTATTCCTAATGAAACTTGTTTGGAAAAGAGGAATGTACTGATTAAGACAAAATAATCAAAAAGAGGGAGAAGACCTAATTCAAACTCCTAAAGGAATATAATAGTGCATTATTACTCATATTCATTCATTATTCTACTCATTTACTTATTTTTTCAAATCAGTCTCTTGTAAGTTAAAAAAAAATCTTAATTTTATTTTAAGGAGTCTGCGCCTTGATTTGCTCATATGATAAGGTGATTAGGTGAACTGATCAATAAATCTTTTTTTCTTTGACATTTTTTGCACTATATGTCATTTATTTAACATGGTAACTATATGCAAGATACTTCTTGATTTTGTACTTTCTAGTTGGTTAACAAAATCCATACTAATTCAAATAGATGATTTCTGGGGTATGGCAACATCAAGATATCTTAATATCTGCTAAGTATATGATAGAGTACTCTGAGCAACATAAAATAATCAATGGTGTTAAATTTCCACCCAGGCAGCTCGAGCATGAAGAAATTCCCACATTGGCCTGAGCTTATAATGAGAGTTTTTCAGGGGAAAGCTGATGGGCAGATGGAAGAAGATCCACAAATATCTGTTCCCATCTATTGCATTATTTGTTTTCACTGGTAAGAAAACAGATATTCTGAACTACGGTAGCTTTATCAAATTGTGGCCAGGAATGACAGAGTAAAAATAAACTATGGAAAATAATAAGCCTTACCTCTCAAAAGCAGCTATTATACAAAAGGATGATAAAGGGTTAAAATTAAATGAGCAACATGGTATATGATTATAAATATCCCCTCAGATCTCTGAAGGAGTTAGCAAAGCATATCACTATAAAAGGAGTAAAGAAACAATCTCTCTTAAACCTTCATTCTTCTTAAGAATTAGCCAACTCTACACCCTATAGCAAGGAGAATCTTCTAATCTGTTCACACAATGCTGCCTAACTAGTAGGTGCAGTCCTAGTGGTATGTCAGAGGCAAGACATGGAGGGAGAGCAGTCTTATACCATGAAGAATTTGTGACATCCTATAATAGACACCTGACTCTGTCCTCTCAATTGCATCCTTTCAGTTTGACCCTTTATATAGTCTTAAAGGGCCAGTAACTTTGTGAAATTTAAACTGTCATTGGTCATATCTAACTTGGGATGATTTAAAGTTCTGAGAGTAGGTTTCAAGGAAAGATAAAGAAGAAAGACAGCATGTGTTTAATAGGATATACACATAGTTTTTAATGCAAAAAAAAAAAATTAGGATCCCTGTTTCAAAGACGACACTGTCACACAGAGAAGTTAAACTTATTCCAAAAGGACATAGGGGCCACTATAAGTGATGGAAGTCTAGGCTGTCTGGTTATGGGCTTAAACTGTAACTTTGCTGTGGTGTCTCATTAAAAAGACAAAACCTGTAGAATCAGAATATGAAAAGAATTCACCCAAAAGTGAATAAATAAGTACATTTCAAAAAATTTAGGTAGGGAATATATTTTTGACAAAATAGTAAGTTGAAAATTACATGTAATTTAAGACAAACTCATTACACTTAATACACTTATTTTCAGTCATACAGCAGCAGATTTCCTTCTGTCTTCATATTAGATGGATGGAAATTTTCAGCAACTTAATTTTTGGCTCTGAGTCACTCTCAGAAAACTGACCAGCAGTTTCCTTGATCTGATCAACTCAGTAGGCCAGCACAGATGGGCCTCCATAACCTCCTGTCATTGAGTGCATTAGTGTTGTCAGTCCCCAGATCCAATTACATGAATGCTACTTAGCCAAATACCACAGAGGCTTCCTTGTCTCCACTGTCTCTTTTTTGAGGTATGTACAATATCATTTTGCCTCCTGATGCTGGAGGTGGCCTTCTGTCTAATCTGACAAAGAGATCAGAAAAATAATGTGACTGAACCCAATGCTGGCAATTACCTCAGTGTCGTTATTTTTAACGTTTGTAATCTTATTTCTTAATAAATAAGACACAGCTGTTTTCCCTTGCCAACTGAGACTTTAATGACTTGAGATACTATTTCTCGCTTAGAATCATGGGTGCAGTATGTCGATCTCTATTCTGCAAATGAGACTCATCACACAAGCTTTTATACTCCTTCCCCATCTGACCCCAATACATTATCCTACCACAAAGATAGGATTAAAGATAGGATTAAGGCTTTCCTTTGATATAATTTCAGTTTCAATATTTAAAAATAATTTTGCTTTTGATTTCTACAAAGTGCCAACATTATAGAAAAGCCTCAGGACTAGAAAAATACAGTTTTGTTTTGTTCGGTTTGGTTTTTAGTTTGTTTAGAATGTCTATAAGCCATATAAGCCATATATCACCAGCTAAACCAATATTTCTGCTTTTCTTTTTTTTTTAATTTATTTTTTATTTATTTTCAGCATAACATTATTCATTATTTTTTCACCACACCCAATGCTCCATGCAATCTGTGCCCTCTATAATACCCACCACCTAGTACCCCACCCTCCCAGCCTCCCCCCTGCCACTTCAAACCCCTCAGATTGTTTTTTAGAGTCCATAGTCTCTCATGGTTCACCTCCCATCCAATTTCCCCCAACTCCCTTCTCCTCTGCTTTTCTAATAAAGAACTAAAATAACTCAATAATTACACATTTGCCTAGAGGAACCCAGAATTTTTTTTAAGATTTTATATTTACTTGACAGAGAGAGACACAGCAAGAAAGGAAACAGAAGCAGGGGGTATGGAAGATGGAGAAGCAGGCTTCCCACTGAGCAGGGAGCTCAGAAAAAAGAGGTCTATAACCTACAACAGTAAAAACATTAGATTGGCAGCAGACCTATCCACAGAGACCTAGCAGGCCAAAAAGGACTGGCATAGTCTCTAAACAAGAATATGTAGCCAAGAATACTACATCCAGCTAGGCTTCATTGAAAAAAGGAGAAGAGATAAAAAACTTCCAGCACAAAGAAAAACTAAAAGAATTTGCAAACACCAAACCAGCCCTACAGGAAATATTGAAAGGGGTCCTCTAAGCAAAGAGAGAGCCTAAAAGTAACAGATAAAAAAGGAACAAAGACAATATACAGTAACAGTCACCTTGTAGGCAATACAATGGCAATAAATTCATATCTTTCAATAGTTACCTTGAATGTAAATGGGCTAAATGCCCCAATCAAAAGACACAGGTTCAGACTGGATTAAAACAAACAAACAAACAAATAAAAAATAAAAACAAGACCCATTAATATGCTATCTGCAAGAGACTCATTTTAGATCTAAAGACACCTCCATATTTAAAGTGTGGGGGTGGAAAACCATTTACCATTCTAATGGATATCAAAAGAAATCTAGAATGGCAATCTTTATATCCGACAAATTAGATTTTAGAACAAAGACTATACAAAAAATGAGGAAGGACACTATATCATACTTAAAAGTTCTGTCCAACATGAAGATCTAACAATTTTAAATGTCTAAGGCCCTAACATGGGAGCAGTCAATTATATAAGCCAATTAATAACAAAACCAAAGAAACACATTGATAATAATACGGTATTAGTAGGGGATTTTAACACCCCCTCGCTGAAATGGACAGATCATCTAAGCAAAAGATCAACAAGGAAATAAAGGCTTTAAATGACACTCTGGACCAGAAAGACTTCACAGATATATTCAGAACAGTCCATCTCAAAGCACCTAAATACCCATTCTTCTCTAGTGTACATGGAACATTCTCCAGAAGAGATCACACCCTGGGTCACAAATTAGGTCTCAAGTAGTACCAAAAGATTGGAATCGTTCTCTGTATATTTTCAGACTGCAATGCTTTGAAACTAGAACTCAATCTTAAAAGGGGAAAGTTGGAAAGAACTCAGATACATGGAGGCTAAAAAGCATCCTACTGAAGAATGAATGGGTCAACCAGGAAATTAAAGAACAACTTAAAAAAATTCATGGAAACAACACAACTATTCAAAATCATTGGGATGCAGCAAAGGTGGTCCTAAGAGGAAAGTATATAGCAATACAAGCCTTTCTCGGGAGACAAGAAAGATCTCAAATGTACAACCTAACTCTACACCTAAAGGAGCTGGAGAGAAAAGAGCAAATAATACCCAAACCCAGCAGGAAAAGAGAAATAATAAGATCAAGCAGAAATCAATCAAATAGAAACCAAAAGAACAGTAAAACAGATCAATGAAACCAGGAGCTGATTATTTGAAAGAATTAATAATATTGGTAAATACCTGGCCAGACTTATCAAAAAGAAAAGAGAAATCATGAATGAAAGAGAAGAGATCACAACCAACACCAAAGAAATACAAACAATTATAAGAACATATTATGAGCAACTATACACGAGCAAATTAGACAATCTGGAAGAAATGGATGCATTCCTACAGACATATAAACTACCAAAACTTAACCAAAAAGAAGTAAAAACCTGAACAGACTCATAACCAGTAAGGAAAATGAAGCAATAATCAAAAGTCTCCCAAAAAACAAGAGCCCAGGGTCAGACGGGTTCTCAGAGGAATTCTATCAAAAATTAAAGAAGAATTAATACCTATTCTTCTGAAAATGCGCTGAAAAAATAGAAATGGAAAGAAAACTCCCAAACTCTTTTTATGAGACCAGCATTCCCTTAATCCCCAAAATCAAAGACACCATCAAAAAGGAGAATTACAGGGGTGCCTGGGTGGCTCAGTGGGTTAAGCCACTTCCTTCGGCTCAGGTCATGATCTCAGGGTCCTGGGATCGAGTCACGCATCGGGCTCTCTGCTCGGCAGGCAGCCTGCTTCCCTCTCTCTCTCTCTCTCTGCCTGCCTCTCCATCTACTTGTGATTTCTCTCTGTCAAATAAATAAATAAAATCTTTAAAAAAAAAAAAAAAGGAGAATTACAGATAAATATCCCTGATGAACATGGATGCAAAAATTATCACAAAAATAATAGCCAGTAAGATCCAACAGTACATTAAAAGGATAATTCACCACAACCAAGTGGGTTTTATTCCTAGCTGCAATATTGGTTCAACATCTGCAAATCAATCAACGTAATACATTAGTAAAATAAAGAACAAGAACCATATGAACTTCTCAAGAGATGCAGAAAAAGCATTTGACAAAGCACAGCATCCTTTCTTGACCAAAACTCTTCACAGTGTAGGGATACAAGGTACATACGTTAATATCATAAAACCCATCTATGAAAAACCCAGTGAATATCATTCTCAATGGGGAAAAACTGAGAGCTTTTCCCCTAAGGTCAGGAACACAGCAGGGTGTCCACTATCACCACTGCTACTCAACATAGTACCTGAAGTCCTAACCTCAGCAATCAGACAACAAAAACAATTAAAAGGTATCCAAATTGGCAAAGAAGAAGTCAAACTCTCACTCTTCACAGATGATATAATAATTTATGTGGAAAACCCAAAAAACTCCACTCCAAAACTGCTAGAACTCATAGAGGAATTTAGTAAATTGTCAGGATATGAAATCAATTGCATTTCTATACACCAACACAAAGAGAGAAGAAAGAGAAATTAAGGAATTGATTCCACTTATAATTGAACCCCAAACCATAAGATACCTAGGAATAAACCTAACCAAACAGGCAAAGAATCTGTACTCGGAAAACTATAGTGCACTCATGAAAGAAATTGAGGAATACACAAAGAAATGGAAAAAGGTTCCATGCTCATGGATTGGAAGAACAAATATTGTGAAAATCTCTATGCTACCTAAAGCAATCTACACATTTAATGCAATCCCTATGAAAATATCATCAACATTTTTCAAAGAAATGGAACAAATAATCTTAAAATCTTCATGGAACCAGAAAAGATCCCAAATAGCCAGAGGAATGTTGAAAAAGAAAGCCAAAGCTGGTACAATTATCAATACAGTATGATATTGACACACACAAAAAAGACACATGGATCAATGGGACAGACTAGAGAGCCCAGAAATAGACCCTAAACTCTAGGGTCAACTTTGACAAAGCAGAAAAGAATGTCCAATGGAAAAAAGACAGTCTCTTCAACAAATGGTGTTGGGAAAATTGGACAGCCACATGCAAAAAAAAGAAACTGGACCATTTCCTTACACCACACAAAAAAGACTCAAAATGGATAAAATAATGGATAAAGACTCAGTGTGAGACAGGAATCCATCAAAATCTTTGAGGAGAACACAGGCAGCAATATCTTTGTCCTCAGCCACAGCAATTTTTTCTTAGAAACAGGACCAAAAGCAAGAGAAGCAAGGGCAAAAATGAACTATTGGGACTTCATCAAGATCAAAAGCTTTTGCACAGCAAAAGAAACAGTCAACAAAACCAAAGACAACCATCAAAATGGGACAAGATATTTGCAAATGACATATCAGATCAAGGGCTAGTATCCAAAATCTATATAGAACTTACCAAACCCAACACCCAAAGAACAAATAATCCAATCAAGAAATGGGCAGAAGACATGAACAGACATTTCTGTAAAGAAGATATCCAATGGCCAGCAGACAAATGAAAAAATGCTCAACATAGATCAGCACCAGGGAAATTCAAATCTAAACCTCAATGAGATACCACCTCATATGAGTCAGGATTGCTAAAATTAACAAGTCATGAAATGACAGATGTTGGCAAGAATGGGGAGAAAGGAGAACCCTCCAACACTGAGGCGGGAATGCAAGCTGGTGCAGCTACTCTGGAAAATAGTGAGGAAGTTCCTCAAAAAGATGAAAATAGAGCTACCCTATAATCCAGCAACTGCTCTACTGGGCATTTGCCCCAAAGATACAAATGTAGTGATCAGGTGGGATATATGCATCCCAATGTTTATAGCAGCAGAGTCTGTAATTGTCAAACTATGGAAAGAGCCTAGATTTCTATCAACAGATGAATGAATAAAGAAGATGTGGTACATAAATACAATGGAATATTATCCAGCCATTTAAAAAAATTAAATCCTGACATATGCAATGACATGGAAGGAAATATAGGGTATCATGCTAAGTGAAGTAAGTCAGTCAGAGAAAGACAACTATTATATGGTCTCACTTCTTTTTCTTTGAAAAAGAAGACAGAGGTTCATAGGGGAAGAGAAGGAAAAAGTAAAAGAAGGCAAAAACCAGAGAGGTTGACAAAAAACAGAGACAAACCACAAGACACCTTCAATCATAGGAACCGGACTGAGGGTTGCTGGAGTGAAGGCAGATGGGAGGGATGGGGTGACTGGGTGATGGACACTGGGGAAGGTATAGGCTATGATGACTGCTGTGAATTATGGAAGACTGTTGAATCACAGACCCATGTCCCTGAAACAAATGATACATTATATGTTAATAGAAAAAAAGAAAGAATTAACTTAAAGAATTTAAAACTGACTATATATACCCTTCCACAGAACCATAAATTAGTTAAAATCCAGAATTAGAAGTTACTATAACTTTGTGTCTCAAAATAAGTTAAATGAAAACCAAAAACAAAAATTAAAAAAAAAACAAAAAGGAGGAAAGAAAGGAAGAAAAGGAAAGGAGAAGAAAACATAAACAAACTCTGGACAAGCAGTCAGAGACTTGGTGTAATCTACTTCTTGGTTTCATTAGTTATCTTTTAGATGACCTTAGGCAAAGTATTTAATAGGTTGGATTCTCCCTATTTCAAATATATCATATAAAAGATTAATAGAATGTTGCAACTTGAAGGAAATAAGAGATAGTTCAAAGGGATTCATGGCACTTTAGGTATTAAAAATTATCAAATTTATTTTAATCCATAGATTTTATTTTAAGTTAAAGCTTTAGTAATAAATAATAAGTAATATTTGGCCCTTACTAACTGCTAATTTCTGGTTGAATATGCATTTTGTTTTCAATATTTGGAGTTAATTTAGAGGCAAAACTTTTATTAAAAACATTCTTTCTTGTTTAACTATCTTGGAAAATAGATCCTGGCACAAAACTGGTTGAAGGTAGTTTATGCAGGACATGATCCCAAGGAGAGTAAATTAAAGTGTTGGAAAAGTGAGACAGTGAAAGGAGAAAGATACTCAAGGAGGCTTATTGGAAAGGTCACTACTCTGACCACTTGGAAGTGTAACCCCTCTAGAAACCCTCAGAGGAATGGTGTAAAACACATTTCAGACTGGTTTCCTTAAGGATAAGTTCCTTGAATAATTTATCTACCAACTCCCAATTTTATTGACAGGGGGTTGTTCCTGGGGATGTTAAATCCCAGCACTTCAGTGCTATCTTCTCTATGGGCTGACGAAGGCTTCATGGCTCAGGAGAAAGCTCTCAGGACGAAGAGGAGAGAGATGCACACTCCTTCAGTATACATAGAAAATTTTCACTGCAGCAACAGGTGAACTTCCAGATGAACAGAAGGGATTTGCACAGGGCTGGGAAAAACTGCAACACCATGTTACACAATTAAAAAGAAGGCCACATTACCCATAATATTAAAAGGTAATACACACATGACAGTGTGAAAATATAACTAAGGAAAATCAAAAGTTATAAAGAGGAAGGAAAAGTGAATTGTAATAATGAAATGAACCTTAAGAGAACTAAAATATATAATATAATATATAATATATATATAAAATCAAGAGTTGGGTATATGGGAAAAAACCAGGAGGTAATGTACATGCAACCTTTTCTGTGATTTTTGTCTGGACTATCAGCATCTTTATAGTTGATGTATCTATTAATAGAAATATAAATGTATTATTTCACCTTAAAATAGTTTAAGGGAAGTTAGAATGGCCCCGGAAATTATTTGCGCAGAAAAGAAGTCATAGCATTTTATATAATTCTTTTTCTAAAATCAGTCATAGCATTTTATATAATTCTCTTCTAAAATCTTTAATTTCTTTCTTTTTTTTTTCCAGAAAAGTAAAAAAAGGGACATAAAGAAGTGAAGACTGTAAGGTTGTTTACATGATGATGACATACATGGGACTTGAATATGGTCCCATGGCTTGCAATCCCAAATTTGTGTATGTTATATAAGTCATACTCCAAGTTTCAAGTAATTTCTATTAAAAAAGGTTAAAAAAAATTCTTGAGCTTTCTTTTCTTTCTTCCTATCAAACTATCATCCTAATTTAACTCCCAAGCTTTTGGTTTTCCTCTTCTCTGTGTTTATATCAATCATTTTAGGCTAAAAGTATTACTACTTTTTCAAATGTTTAAATAATAATAGTTTTGGTTTCAAACATGAGCAGCATCTATGGGAGTATAATTGGGGCAGCAAAAGCAATTCTCTGTAAAAGTGAGAGGTATTTACCTGAGTGACACTGGCTCAGCTAATAAAATGGAAAGTGGTTTTCCTGATAATGACTTTTGATCAAACTTTCTGTACAGTTTCCCAAAAGGGCATATCTTGAGTGTAGCATTTATTCTGAAAGAAAATAAATAAATAAATAAATACAGAGGCAAGGAAGAGGGCAGCACTATTTCTGAAATTGTTACTAACCATCTCCTAGGAAATCCCACACAGTAGGATTTAAACATCGAGCATTTCCTGCTTGTCTCACTCCTGTAACATTATTGTCTTTCTCTTGTGCACTGTCTTCTTTAAAAAGCTATTGGGTAACTATTTATCCTGGAAATCAAATGCCAAGTATGCTGGTATTTGAAGGCATACAGGAGCATTTTGACATTGGAAATGCGAGTATAAACAGAGAAATTGTGAAATTGCGGGGGGGACAATCTTAAATATATTGATATGGAATCTTGTATTTTAAATGCTAAAAAAAATTACTTTATGATATCCCCCCTTTTCCCCTTAGTTAAAACAGTACAAGCAATATAGAATGGAAAACTATCCTTTCTTCCACTCTCATGCCCTTCACAATGTTCTTAAGTCAGGAGTCACACAAATTTTAATTTAAAAATTATTCTAAAGTTAATACAAGAATGCAGATTTCAAAAAATTCAGTGTTTTAAAAGAGTGAAAAAAAAAGCATAAAAGTAGCCAATTCTACTACCAACCATGTCATCTCGGACTCTCAGTCCTAATCCACAAATGAAACACTTTCAATCTTTTTTGGTTTGGGGTTTTCAAGTAGATACTTCCCTTTATTGGTTTACTAATTTTACATATTATTTATGAGCTCTCCTATCTTAAGGTTGAGAATTTACCTAATTAATCTTACACCTCACATCTATTTCTTAAGTCTCCTGCCAATATTTTAAAATTATACCTACTTTTCAGATCTTTTGTCTTTATATAGTCAATCTCCATTTTATCCTTTAATTATAAATATATTACTCTAAATCTTGATTATCCATAGTAGAACAAACATGTCAATCATGCTACTCTCACCCAGTTTTCTCTGGTTCTGAATCCATTTGCTGTCCATTTTATTAGAACATTCTCATAGCCGAGACATTCACAAGCACATACATAATCAGTTTGTTTAAACAAATCACCGCGTTTTAACTATAATTGTAAAACCAGAAACAATGTGATTAATTTTTTTAAGACCAAAAACAAGTAATGTGTATAAGAATAAGAGAAATCCTTAAACTATTTTGTTAAGGAAAATGTTCCAAGTATTGAAGTAAATGGATTTCTCATGAAAAATTCATTTGCTCTAAATTAGAATTTACTTAATTTTCTTTATATTTCATCCTTTACTGATTTCTAATTTTTTTCTTCTCTTTGAGTGACAAGGGTATGCTTTTAGCATATCATCATAAGAATCACATCTTACTTCATTTTTTAGTCTTTTTTTTAGTTCAACTTCATTTTTTAGTTTTTTATTTTTTCATTACAACAATTATATTTTTATTGCTAACAACTCTTCTATTATACAGTGTCTCATATTTACATCAAACTTTTCTTGCATTTTGAATGACTTAGCTAAATCACTTCTCGGTCTTTTGGCTAAGATCAAGTGTGAATGACTTAGCTGTTTTGTTTTGTTTTTTTTTTCTTCAAATTCTAGTGATCTAATTTAAAAAAAAATTCTTAAAGATTCTATTTCCTTATTTTACGGAGAGTCAGAGAATGTGAATGAGTGGGGTGAAGGACAGAGGGAAAAGCAGACTTGTTGCTGAGCGGAGAGCCTAATGCAGGGTTCAATTTCAGGACCCTGGGATCATGATCTGAGCCAAAGATAGACGCTTAACTGACTGAACCACCCAGGTGCCCCTCCAGTGATGTAATTTTAAAAGATTATCTTCTCTTCTTTGATTTCTATTTCATTATTCTGACATCTATTATATGTTTTCATCTAGCACTTTCTGTTGATTTTTCCTCAAATGTTCAGTGTATTTACCAATCCAACTACATGTGTAAATGGGATTTTAACTAGGTTTATAAATATAGGCCTGGGATTCCTATGTTATTGTGTAGCTCTCTTTCCAAAAAGCCCTTCTCTTAGGAATGAAGTTCTGTGAGCATGACGAGATCACACCAACTAGCAACCCCAGCTTTGCAGATAGCAAGCAGAGAAATAAACTGAACACCAAAGTATAGTTCATGAAGAAAATTTCATGTTCAGGTGATCAAACAAGTATATGATGATGACTTCTTTAACAGTCTTGAGAGAAATAACTGAAGAATTAACCTACAAGCTTTGAAAACTTGGAAGTGTAGATTTGTCTACATAAGACAATATAAGTACAAAAGAGGAAAAAACAGCCATTTAGAATCTTCAGTAGTTTGTTGAAATATTCCAAGGGAAAAGCACTTGAAATAATTAAACACACAGGTAAAGAATTTGCTGATAAACATTAATTATTTAAACCTAACAACTTATATTTTGAAGCTCCATTTCACCTCATTGTATTGAAGAACAGCATTGACAATATCAGTGTTCTTTCTCTTTCCCTATCAAGTAGTAAGATTCAGGTATCTCAGTGTCCACTTGACATGATACTACTGTATCGCATACCATGGTGGGGGATGGTCTTCAACATTGCTTGAAAACAAATGGAGGGCCTCAATGAACTTCAAGAAAGGGAGAAGCTTGACTCTTTAAGACCTTTTTTTCTCTTTTTTTAGAAAAACAATGCAGACTGAGATAAGTAAGGATTAAGGTATAAGGGTGTAAGACTTGAAGCAGAAAACCAGAATTGAGGTCTTTTGCAATAGGGGCTTCCAGAACTACAAGACTCTAACCAAAGTGACAATTTTCAAATAAGGGTAGCTACAATATTTCTAAATTGAAGATACATATGGGAAAGTATTTGTTTGGATAAAGGTTAGAAATCTGTCATGAAGCTACTTTTTCTTCCTAAATTCAATATTTTCATGGATATTATACAGGTAATGGGGTGACTTTGAGAAAGTGGGTCTGTTGCATCCCTTCAGACTGTGATTCTCTCTGCAATTACTCTGACAAATAAGTAATATGAGAGGATTCTTCTTGTGGGATGGCTGCAATGATATTCTAATTAGAAGGAAAGCTTCTGCAAATAGTAATGGTCGAGCAATGAACTTGCAGGTAACAACAGCATTGATTTCCTATTATTCATTCAATTTTTCACCTATTGAATAGCTCCAATGCAACCTGAAGAACCAACTTTAGTTTATGGAGTAGGATGTATTGGACTAAAGGTAGTCAACCACATGATTCAGATGACCAATAAGATATGAGAAAACAGTTGCTATAGCTTCCGAAAAAGTTATCATTTTGCTTTTCAAAGGGACATTAGGAAGTCAGACTCTTTCTATTGAATATGATAACAGAGACATGCAGTATTAATTCTGTTCACTGCACATGGATACCAAGCTTCTCATCTAGGAAGGCCAACAAGAGATAAGTAAAGTATGTGGCTTCTTGATGCTCTGATGGCACCTGTGGTGAAGGAACCAGTCTTAGAAGCTTGGTCCTTCCTTTACCTCTCTTAGCTAATACCTTTATTTTTCTGCCACCTTGGTTAGAGTTTCTTTTGATTGCAATCTGAAGCATCCTAATTAATGCTATAATTTTAGTTGAAACTTTGCTTCCCTGTTTTGGAGTTTTATCCTCCCTCCCTCAGTTATGTTTTCATTAGAGAGGAAACATGTGCCAAGTCCTTCCCAACAAACTGGAAATTGGGATAATCAGTCAATCCAAACATTAATTCTCATTTTAGCTGATCATATAACGAAAACTTATTTTACAAGCATGTGATCAAGTATCACATGAAACAGAAATTTGTATATATATGTGCTGTGTGTAATCTGTAAATATACATCTAATATCTAGAGACTTTTATAAAGTTTTGACAGACTTAATGTCCTCTTCAAATATCTTTGTTTCAAAAATACTAAAAAATTTGAAGGAGGGCTACACTGTTGGTGGGAATGCAAGCTGGTGCAGCCACTCTGGAAAACAGCATGGAGGTTCCTCAAAATGTTGAAAATAGAACTCCCCTATGACCCAGCAATTGCACTATTGGGTATTTACCCTAAAGATACAAACATAGTGATCCAAAGGGGCATGTGCACCCGAATGTTTATAGCAGCAATGTCCACAATAGCCAAACTATGGAAAGAACCTAGATGTCCATCAACAGATGAATGGATCAAGAAGATGTGGTATATATACACAATAGAATACTATACAGCCATCAAAAGAAATGAAATCTTGCCATTTGCGACAACATGGATGGAACTAGAGTGTATCATGCTTAGCGAAATAAGTCAAGCAGAGAAAGACAACTATCATATGATCTCCCTGATATGAGGAAGTGGTGATGCAACATGGGGGCTTAAGTGGGTAGGAGAAGAATCAATGAAAGAAGATGGGATTGGGAGGGAGACAAACCAAAAGTGACTCTTAATCTCACAAAACAAACTGAGGGTTGCTGGGGGGAGGGGGTTTGGGAGAAGAGGGTGGGATTATGGACATTGGGGAGGGTATATGCTTTGGTGAGTGCTGTGAAGTGTGTAAACCTGGTGATTCACAGACCTGTACCCCTGGGGATAAAAATATATGTTTATAAAAAATAAAAAATTAAAAAAAAAAATTGAAGGAGGGGAGAGGAGTCAAGATGGCGGAGAAGTAGCAGGCCAAGACTACATCACGTAGCAAGGGATCAGCTAGATAGCTTATCAAACCATTGCAAACACCTAAAAATCCAACAGGAGATCAAAGAAAAGAAGAACAGCAATTCTAGAAACAGACAATCCACCACTTTCTTAAAAGTAGGACTGGCGGAGAAGTGAATCCAAAGCGAGGGGAAGATAGACTGCAGGGGGAGGGGCCAGCTGCTGGCAAGCGGTGGAACAAAGGAGCACTAAATCAGGATTTTTGAAAGTCTGCTCCAATGAGGGACATAGCTCCAGAGGCTAAACCATTTTCATTCCCGTCCTCCAGAACTCTACCAAAAGTGTTCAGGAAACAAAAGCTCCTGAAAGTGAACCCGAGTGGATAGCTTATCCTGGCCCCTGGTAAAGGCAGTGAATTCCACCTTGGGCAAAGACACTTGAGAATCACTACAACAGGCCCCTCCCCCAGAAGATCAACAAGAAATCCAGCCAAGACTAAGTTCACTTACCAAGGAAAACAGCGGAATTCCAGAGGAGGAGAAAGCAAAGTATGGAATTCATGGTTTTCTCCCCATGATTCTTAGTCTTGCAGTTAATTTAATTTTTTTTAATTTTATATTCTTACCTTCTGCTAATTTTTTTTAACGTTTACCCTTTTATTTTTTAAAGTTTTTTAACTAGTCTATCGTAACAATACCATTCATTAAGTATATATATAATAATCTTTTCAGAATCTTCTTTATTATAGTCATATTTTATTTTTAATTGTATCTAACATTATTTTTTTATACATGTAGGGTTTTTTCTTCTAAAAAAATTGTACCCCAATTTCTTCAAATAGATCAAAATATACCCTAATTCCCTAAATCTATCTCCAGGTTTGTTCTAGTCTCCAGCCAGAGCAAATTCTCTCGACTTTTTTTTTTCTTTATTCACCCAACCAACTTACTCTTATCAACTCCATTTTTAGAAATTAAATTTTTTTTCATTTTTGTAGGCATATTCCATCTAAAGAGACCAAAGTACTCCCCAAATTAAGTGGGTGGCTCTGTTATAGTCACCAGTCTAATATGTATGTGTATATATATATTTTTTTTTTTCTGTTTTATATTTTTTCTTTGTTTTATTTTTTAAATTTTTTTCCCTGAGCTTCTTTTTATCCCCTTTCTACCCCAATGATTTGGGGTCTATTCTTATTTGGATAAAGTATATTTTCCTGGGGTCTTTGCCACCCATTTAGTATTTTATATGTTCCTTCATATATTCATATCTGGACAAAATGACAAGGCTGAAAAAACTCACCACAAAAAAAAGAACAAGAGGCAGTACCAAAAGCTAGGGATGTAATCAATACAGACAGTGGTAATATGTCAGATATAGAATTCAGAATGATGATTGTCAAGGTTCTACCTGGGCTTGAAAAAGGCATGGAAGATATTGGAGAAACCCTCTCTGGAGAGATAAAAGCCCTTTCTGGAGAAATAAAAAAAGAACTAAAATCTAACCAATTGAAATAAAAAAGCTATTAATAAGGTGCAATAAAAAATGAGGCTCTTACTGCTAGGATAAATGAGGCATAAGAAAGAATTAGTGATATAGAAGACCAAAGGACAGAGAATAAAGAAGCTGAGCAAAAGAGGGACAAAGAGCTACTGGACCATGAGGGGAGAATTTGAGAGATAAGTGACACTATAAGACGACAAAACATTAGAATAACTGGGATTCCAGAAGAAGAAGAAAGAAAGAGTGGAACAGAAGATATATGGAGAGAATTATTGTAGAGTACTTCCCTAATATGGCAAAGGGAACAAAGCATCAAAATCCAGGAGGTGCAGAGAACACCCTTCAAAATCAACAATAATAGGTCCACACCCCATCACATAATAGTAAAATTTACAAGTCTTAGTGACAAAGAGAAAATCTTGAGAGCAGCCAGGGAAAAGAGGTCTGTAACATACAATGGTAAAAATATTAGATTGGCAGCAAACTTATCCACAGAGACCTGGCAGACCAGAAAGAACAGGCATGATATATTCAGAGCACTAAATGAGAAAAACATGCAGCCAAGAATACTATATCCAACTAGGCTATCATTGAAAATAGAAGGAGAGATAAAAAGCTTCCAGGACAAACAAAAACTAAAAGAAATTGCAAACATCAAACCAGCTCTACAGGAAAAATTGAAAGGGGTCCTCTAAGCAAAGACACAACGTAAATGTAGTAGATCAGAAAGGAACAGAGACAATATACAGTACAGTCACCTTACAGGCAATACAATGGCACTGAATTCATATCTCTCAATAGTTTCCCTGAATGTTAATGGCCTAAATGCCCCAATTAAAAGACACAGAGTATCAGAATGGATAAAAAAACAAAACCCATTTGTATGTTGCCTACAAGAAACCCATTTTAAACCCAAAGACACCTCCAGATTTAAAGTGAGGGGCTGGAAAACAATTTACTGTGCTAATGGACATAAGAAGAAATCAGGGGTGGCCATCCTTATATCAGATCAATTAGATTTTAAGCCAAAGACTACAATAAGAAAAGTGGAAGGACACTATATCATACTCAAAGGGTCAGTCCAACAAGAAGATCTAACAATTTTAAATATGTATGCCCCTAACATGGGAGCAGCCAACTATATAAACCAATTAATAACAAAATCAAAGAAACACATCGACAATAATACAATAATAGTAGGGGACTTTAGCACTCCTCTCACTGAAATGGACAGATCATCCAAGCAAAAGATCAACAAGGAAATAAAGGCCTTAAATGACACACTGGATAAGATGGACATCACACATATATTCAGAACATTAAATCCCAAAGCAACAGAATACACATTCTTCTCTAGTGCACATGGAACATTCTCCAGAATAGATCACATCTTGGGTCATATCAGATCTCAACTGGTATCAAAAAATTGGGATCATTCCCTGCATATTTTCAGATCACAATGCTCTGAAGCTAGAACTCAATCGCAAGAAAAAATTTGGAAAGAACCCAAATACATGGAGACTAAACAGCATCCTTCGAAAGAATGAATGGGTCAACCAGGATATTAAAGAAAAACTGAAAAAATCAAGGAAACAAATGATAATGAAAACACACCTGTTCAAAATCTGTGGGACAGAGCAAAGGCAGGCTTGAGAGGAAAATATATAGCGGTACAAGCCTTTCTCAAGAAACAAGAAATGTCTCAAATACACAACCTAACCCTACACCTAAAGGAGCTGGAGAAAGAATAACAAAGGAAGCCTAAACCCAGCAGGAGAAGAGAAATCATAAAGAGCAGAGCAGAAATCAATGAAATAGAAACAAACAAACAAAAAACAATAGAACAAATCAATGAAACTAGGAGCTGGTTCTTTGAAAAAATTAATAAGATTGATAAACCTGTGGCCAGACTTATCAAAAGAGAAAGGATCCAATTAAATAAAATCATGAATGAAAGAGGAGATATCACAACCAACACCAAAGAAATACAGACAAATATAAGAACATACTATGAGCAACTCTATGCCAACAAATTTGACAATCTGGAAGAAATGGAGGCATTGCTAGAGACATATAAACTACCACAACTGAACCAGGAAGAAATAGAAAACCTGAACAGACCCATAACCAGTAAGGAGATTGAAACAGTCATCAAAAATCTCCAAACAAACAAAAGCCCAGGGCCAGACGGCTTTCCAGGGGAATTCTACCAAACATTTAAAGAATAATTAATTCCTATTCTCCTGAAATTGTTCCAAAAAATAGAAATGGAATGAAAACTTCCAAACTCATTTTATGAGGCCAGCATCACCTTGATCCCAAAACCAGACAAAGATTCCATCAAAAAAGAGAACTACAAACCAATATCCTTGATGAACACAGATGCAAAAATTCTCACCAAAATACAAGCCAATAGGATTCAACAGTACACTAAAAGGATTATTCACCACGACCAAGTGAGATTTATTCCAGGGCTCAAGGTTGGTTTAATATCAGCAAATCTATCAATGTGATACAATACATTAATAAAAGAAAGAACAAGAACCAATGATACTCTCAATAGATGCTAAAAAAGCATTTGACAAAGTACAGCATCCCTTCCTGGACAAAACTACTTAAGGTGTAGGGATAGAGGGCACATACCTCAATATTATCAAAGCCATCTATGAAAGACCCAACGCAAATATCATTCTCAATGGAGAAAAACTGAAAGCATTTATACTAGGGTCAGGAACATGGCAGGGATGTCCATTATCACCACTGCTATTCAACATAGTACTAGAAGTCCTAGCCTCACCAATCAGACAACAACAACAAAAAGAAATTAAAGGCATCCAAATCAGCAAAGAAGAAGTCAAACTATCACTCTTTGCAGATGATATGATACTATATGTGGAAAACCCAAAAGAGTCCACACCAAAACCACTAGAACTTGTACAGGAATTCAGTAAAGTGTCAGGATATAACGTCAATTCACAGAAATCAGTTGCATTTCTTGACACCAACAACAAGACAGAAGAAAGACAAATTGAGGAGTCAATCCATTTACAATTGCGCCCCAAAACATAAGATACCTAAGAATAAACCTAACCAAAGAGGCAAAGAATCTATACTCAGAAAACTATAAAGTACTGATGAAAGAAATTGAGGAAATGGAAAAATGTTGCATGCTCCTGGATTGGAAGATAAATATTGCAAAAATGTCTATGCTACCTAAAGCAATCTACACATTTAATGCAATCCCTTTCAAAATCCCACCCATTTTTTTTCAAAGAAATGTAACAAATAATCCTAAAATTTTTGTGGCACCAGAAAAGACCTAAAATAGCCAAAGGAATATTGAAAAAGAAAGCCAAAGTTGGTGGCATCACTATTCCAGACTTCAAGCTCTATTACAAAGCTGTCATCATCAAGACAGCATGGTACTGGCACAGAAACAGACACATAGATCAATGGAACAGAAAAGAGAGCCCAGAAATAGACCCTCAACTCTATGGCCAACTAATCTTCCACAAAGTAGGAAAGAATGTACAATGGAAAAAGGACAACCTCTTCAATAAATGGTATTGAGGAAATTGGACAGCCATATGCAGAAAATTGAAATTGGACCATTTCCTTACACCACACATGAAAATAGACTCAAAATGGATGGAGGACCTCAATGTGAGAAAGAAATCCATCAAAATCCTTGAGGAGAACATAGCAAACAACCTCTTTGACCTCAGCCACAGCAACGTCTTCATAGAAACATCACCAAAGGCAAGGGAAGGGCAAAAATGAATTATTGGGACTTCACCAAGATCAAAAGCTTTAGTACAGCAAAGGAAACAATTAACCAAACCAAAAGAGAACTGACAGAATGGGAGACGATATTTGCAAACGACATATCAGATAAAGTGCTAGTATCTAAAATCTATAAATAACTTATCAAACTCAACCCCCAAAGAATAAATAATCCAGTCAAGAAATGGGCAGAGGACATGAACAGACTTTCTGTAAAGAAGACAACCAGATGGCCAACAGACACATGATGAATTGCTCAACATCACTTGGCATCAGGGAAATACAAATCAAAACCACAATGAGATATCACCTCACACCAGTTAGAATGGCTAAGATTAAGAAGTCAAGAAATGACAGATGCTGGCGAGGATGCGGAGAAAGGGGAACCCTCCTATACTGTTGGTGGGAATGCAAGCTGGTGCAACCACTCTGGAAAATAGCATGGAGGTTCCTCAAAAAGGTGAAAATAGAGCTACCATAGGACCCAGCAATTGCACTACTGGGTATTTACCCTAAAGATACAAATGTAGTGATCTGAAGGGGCATGTGCACGCAAATGTTTATAGCAGCAATGTTTACAATAGCCAAACTATGGAAAGAACCTAGATGTCCATCAGCAGATGACTGGATAAAGAAGAGGTGGTATATATATGCAGTGGAATACTATGCAGCCGTCAAAAGAAATGAAATCTTGCCATTTGCAATGACATGGATGGAACTTGAGGGTATTATGCTTAGTGAAATAAGTCAATCAGATAAAGACAATTATCATATGATCTCCCTGATATGAGGAAATGGAGGTACAACATGGGGTATTTGAGGGTTAGGAAAAGAAAAGATGGGATCAGGAGGGAGACAAACCATAAGTGACTTTTTTTTTAACCATTTCAGCTTATTTATTTATTTATTTTTTAAATTTTTTCAATTTATTTATTTTCAGAAAAACAGTATTCATTATTTTTTCACCACACCCAGTGCTCCGTGCAATCCGTGCCCTCTATAATACCTACCACCTAGTACCCCAACCTCCCACACCCCCGCCACTTCAAACCCCTCAGATTGTTAGATTGTTTAGAGTCCATAGTCTCTCATGATTCACCACCCCTTCCAATTTACTCCAACTCCCTTCTCTTCTCTAACTCCCCTTGTCCTCCATGATATTTGTTATGCTCCACAAATAAGTGAAACCATATGATAATTGACTCTCTCTGCTTGACTTATTTCACTCAGCATAATCTCTTCCAGTCCCGTCCATGTTGCTACAAGAGTTGGGTATTCATCCTTTCTGATGGAGGCATAATACTCCATAGTGTATATGGACCACATCTTTCTTATCCATTCATCCGTTGAAGGGCATCTTGGTTCTTTCCATAGTTTGGCGACCGTGGCCATTGCTGCTATAAACATTGGGGTACAGATGGCCCTTCTTTTCACGACATCTGTATCTTTGGGATAAATACCCAGAAGTGCAATTGCAGGGTCATAGGGAAGTTCTATTTTTAATTTCATGAGGAATCTCCACACTGTTCTCCAAAGAGGCTGCACCAACTTGCATTCCCACCAACAGTGTAAAAGGGTTCCCCTTTCTCCACATCCTCTCCAACACATGTTGTTTCCTGTTTTGTTAATTTTGGCCATTCTAACTGGTGTAAGGTGATATCTCAATCTGGTTTTAAGTGACTCTTAATCTCACAAAACAAATTGAGAGTTTCTGGGGGGGAGGGAGATTAGGAGAGGGGCATGGGGTTATGGACATTGGGGAGGGTATGTGCTATGGTCAAGTGTTGTTAAGTGTGTAAACCTGGAGATTCACAGACCTGTAACCGTGGGGATAAAAATACATTATATGTATATAAAAAATTTTAAAAAAATCTTAAAAAGAAAAAAAATTTGAAGGAAAATTGCCAATGCTAAGATCTGTCAGTTTTAAATTAATCCTCTAAGCACCAATCATCATCTCCCAAAATTTGCTCCCATCTGTTTGCTGTACAGTGTTGAACAATTCTCTTTGTAAATGGTAGTGTTAATATACTTTGAAGTCTTGTATTTGGTCCAGATTACCATGGGAAATCCACACCATGAGTCTGTATACAGAATTTTTTTAAGTATAGCTTTCAATATCACAGAGTTTACAATGTGGTAAACTCTTGGTATTAGTGTTCAATTTGAGCTTGGATCCACATTCAACTCTTTACTCTATGAGCAAAGGAGTTCTATATCTATGAGCTTTTATAGCAATGAAACAAACAAACAAACAAATACAGAAATGTTTTCTTTCATTATACACCCCTTTAAACTGCCATTCTTTCAATGATTCCAATCTATTCAATAAACAACATAAGAGGCTTTTTTTTTTTTTTTGGGTGGGGGGTTTGTTTTGTTTTGTTTTTCTGTAGGTTGGCAGGATGATATTCCTATTAGGAAATTTCTGGAAATAGTTGGTTATGAGAAACATGTTTCTTACAATATTTTCGTAATTTCTTCATGTATCTGACTATTCACAATTCTATGAACAATTTCAGATTATTTATGGAAAGTCAAAATATCACTTTTGTCCTAACCACATTTGAAGACCAGCATGGCAAGAAGTCAAAACATTATTCTGAAATCCTTTGGTAAGGTTTAGTTGCACTTAGATTGCACTTGAGAGCTACTCCTAATGGTATTGGAATATAAGGAAGAGAAGAACTAGACTGAATTTTGACATTGCAACTTCCCCAAACCCAACAAAACATCATTTCTGGCATTCACATAAATTCTGTACAATTTGGTGCCAGAATCTGTTTTGTTTTGGTTTGGCTTTAATCAAGAAGCAATCAGATTTTTGTCTCTCTCAAAGAATCATAGAGAATCATCACATATTATTGACAGTGAAAATTCTAGCATAGACTAAAACAAATCAATATTAAGAATGGAAAGAATGAAATTAGATTTCTTCAAACTTAAGCTTTTGTGGGAGTCACTAGATTTTATTAAGTTAAGACACCTTGAAATGGTAAGTCTAAGAAAAAGCATTGTTACTATATTCAAATGTGGTTTGTTTATAACTGGTATATACTAGAATTAGCTGATAATTCTGGCAAAAAAAATACTAAATACATTTTATTTTCCACAACCACCTAGATGGCATATATTTTAAGTGACCTTTCCCATAAATGAACAAATCTGAAAATGAATATCAGTAATATAGCCATCTTAACACTGTAAATCAAGATACATGCTTCTGATCTAGTATATGCTTTCTTGCCTTTATTGAAAAGCTCCCCTTTGGGTTCACTCTTTTCTTCTTGTAGAGGACAAAAATATTACATAAGTATCAGGGATATTTGAGTTCACTTTGTGAAAAGAAATCTTTTTTTTTTTTTGCTTAAGGTACATTTTTTTTTTTTTAAAGATTTTATTTATTTGACAGAGAGAGACACAGCGAGAGAGGAAACACAGCAGAGGGAGTGGGAAAGGGAGAAGCAGGCTCTCCAAAGAGCAGGGCGCCCAACCTGGGCTTAATCGCAGGACCCTGGGATTATGACCTGAGCTGAAGGCAGATGCTTAATGACTGAGGCACCCATGGGTCCTGGTACGTATTCTTTTTAAAGAACAAATCAACTAATGTCCACTAGAGGGGACAAGTTACTTTTAATAACTATATAGAGAAATGAGTTTTCCTTGAAAGGAATGAAGAACTTAGGAAATACATGAAATCCTAAATGCAAATTCTTTTTTATTCGTTTGTTTGAGGGGGGAGAGAGAGAGAAGAAGGAAGGAGGAAAAGGAAGGAACAGAGAGGGAATTGTAAGCAGGCCCCATGCCGAGCATGGAGTCCCAATTCAGGACTCCATCTCAAAAACCTGAGATCACGACCTGAGCCAAAATCAAGTCAGATGCTTAATTGACTAAGCCACCCAAGTGCCCCCTAAATGTACATTCTTAATCTCTAATATAAACTCTGAAAGAAACTGATGGCTCCTGAGAAAGTGAACATAACCCAATGAAGCTATTAGTCACAACTGGATTCTGAAAGGTAAACTTTGAAACTGACCATCAGTTGAGTGTGTGTGTGTGCGTGCGCGCGCATGCACGCGTGTGTGTGTGTTTGTTTAACTGTTTTATAAGAGATTACAGAAGGACAGCAGTTAATTTATATAATAAGTGTCACCAAGTCATTACTCAATGTTCAGTAATAGAGGCCCCTACTGGTAACATGGTAAGGAAGGTGCCGAGCTGGTATGAGAGAAAACACATTTAAAAAAAAAAAAAAAAAAGTATTTTATCTCCCAAGGTTTAAATTTAATTTGTAGTTTGGCAGCAATCTCTTGCCCAGTAGTCTTCCTGAAGTTGCCTATATATTCTACTGTGAAAAGTAATCTTTTAAAAGAAGATGTATACAGTTATTTTATGAAGAACCCTTTAAATACATTGTTCCTAAATACAAGATTGTTTTTTAAGTATTCATGTCATGCATATTGTAAGCTACTAGATAGTGAAAAGCAGACAGACATGTTCTTCATATTAGTCAAAGAACAATTACTTTCAAATGTCAAAATACACTTTAAAAAATTAAGGTAGAACTTCCAGTTTCCAGTCTGTCATATAAAGAGCTTGGAAATTATTACTCTATCCACAATAAGTAAAAAAACTAAAAAATCAAAAAGGTTGCTCAATTTGTCAGAGCAGTGAGGTCACAGGGCAAACCACTGTTCTTCAGAACTGAAGAGACAGCCAGGCAGATTTAGAGAAACACAACTTAACTGAAGCAGAACCCTCCATGGGAACCAGTACAGGGGTAGGGAAACCTGAACTGTAACTGATGAATTCCTGGAGGTTCAGTGTGGACAAATCTAAGATTCAGAAACTCTAGCAGAGCTTAATTATAGGAGACCCACACACTTTTTTGAGTTTTATTCCCAGAAACTCAATCAAGTCCCCATATTGAAGATCAGAGAAAAATTTCATCCCCTTTGTCTTACAGAAGGAGGAGAGAAAAGAAAACATTCTGAATACACTAGAGTATTTTGTTCTTTATAAGGCCTACCCTCAAGAGAAATTCTTTTATCAGAGATGAACCTTATGAGGTTTTATAAGAGCCTTAATGACATGGGGGAAAAAAAAAATACTCAACTCCAGCTTCCTCTAACTTTCGATGTAAAGGAAGAAACACACTATCTACCTCCCCATCCATGCTGCAGACATCCTGTTCTGCCTAAAGTTGGGGGAGAGGGGAAATTGACATTCACTTGTGCAGTTAACAGTCTAGGGGCCAGGTACTACTAAAAGACTGAGACCTATTCAAAGAACTATATATTGTTAAAATGTCTATACTGCCTAGAGCAATTTATACTTTTAATGCCATTCCAATCAAAATTCCACCAGTATTTTTCAAAGAGCTGGAGCAAAGAATCCTAAAATTTGTATGGAATCAGAAGAGACCCCAAATTGCTAAAGAAATGTTGAAAAACAAAAATAAAACTGGGGGCATCACGCTACCTGATTTCAAGCTTTACTACAAAGCTGAGATCACCAAGACAGCATGGTACTGGCATAAAAACAGACACATAGACCACTGGAACAGAGTAGAGAGCCCAGATATGCACCCTCAACTCTATGGTCAAATAATCTTTGACAAAACAGGAAAAATATACAATGGAAAAAAGACAGTCTCTTCAATAAATGGTGCAGGGAAAACTGGAGAGCTATATGTAGAAGAATGAAACTCAACCATTCTCTTACACCGTACACAAAGATAAACTCAAAATGGATAAAAGACCTCAACGTGAGACAGGAATTCATCAGTACCCTTGAGGAGAATATAGGCAGTAACCTCTTCGATATCAACCACAGCAACTTCTTTCAAGATATGTCTCCAAAGGCAAAGGAAACAAAAGTGAAGATGAACTTTTGGGACTTCATCAAGATCAAAAGCTTCTGCACAGCAAAGGAAACAGTCAACAAAACAAAGAGGCAACCCATGGAATGGGAGAAGATATTTGCAAATGACAGTACAGACAAAGTTCTTCTATGAAGAACTCCTCAAACTCAACACACACAAAACAGACAATCATATCAAAAAATGGGCAGAAGATATGAACAGATATGTATATCTGAAGATATACAAATGGCTATCAGACACATGAAAAAATGTTCATCATCACTAGCCATCAGGGATATTCAAATTAAAACCACATTGAGATACCACCTTACACCAGTTAGAATGGCCAAAATTAGCAAGACAGGAAACAACATGTGTTGGAGGAGATGTGGAGAAAAGGGAACCCTCTTACACTGTTGGTGGGAATGCAAGTTGGTGCAGCCACTTTGGAGAACAGTGTGGAGATTCCTCAAGAAATTAAAAATGGAGCTTCCCTATGACCCTGCAATTGCACTCCTGGGTATTTACCCCAAAGATACAGATGTTGTAAAAAGAAGGCCATCTGTACCCCAATGTTTATAGCAACAATGGCCACGGTCACCAAACTATGGAAAGAACCAAGATGACCTTCAATGGACGAATGGATAAGGAAGATGTGGTCCATATACACTATAGGGTATTATGCCTCCATCAGAAAAGATGAATACCCAACTTTTGTAGCAACATGGACAGGACTGGAAGAGATTATGCTGAGTGAAATAAGTCAAGCGGAGAGAGTCAATTATCATATGGTTTCACTTATTTGTGGAGCATAACAAATAGCATGGAGGACAAGGGGAGTTAGAGAGGAGAAGGGAGTAATTGGAAGGAGGAAATTGGAAGGGGAGGTGAACCATGAGAGACTATGGACTCTGAAAAACCATATGAGGGTTTTGAAGGGGCGGGGGGTGGGATGTTGGGGGAACCAGGTTGTGGGTATTAGAGAGGGCACGGATTGCATGGAGCACTGGGTGTGGTGCAAAAACAATGAATACTGTTACGCTGAAAAAACTAAATAAATTTTTAAAAATACTATACAAAATAAAATAAAATTTCAAGTAAAAAAAAAAAGAACTATATAACACTTCCCCTCCCCCAACACCTTATCAAAACATTAGTAATGGGACCTATTTATCATCCTTCTTTTGCCAGGCAGATTATGTTTACCTATTGAGTAAAAATTACAAAGCATATTAAAAGGCAAAACAAAGCAAAATCAAAAAACAAAGCAAAAGTTAAAAGAGTTACAGTTTGAAATAACTGAGCAAACACTACAATCAGACTCAGATGTGGCAAGAATGTTGGAATTACCAGACAGGGAAATTTTTAAAACTGGGAATAATCTGCTATAGCTTCTAATTGAAAAAAAAAAAAGGGGGGGGGGGCAATATACAGGAACAGATGTGTAAAGTAAACAGAAAGTTGGAAATTCTAAGGGAAAAAATTCTAGATGTCAAAACACTGTAACAAAAATGAAGGTCTTTGATGGATTCATTAGTATACTGATATAATTAAGGGAAGATTCTCTGAATTTAAGAATATGCCAATAGATACTATTAAAACTAAGACACATAAAGAAAGAGACTAAAAAATAAAGAATATAATATCCAAAACTGTGGGACAACTATAAGCATTATAATATATCCATAATGGGAATGTCAGAAGGGGTAAGAAACAGAAAGGGATAGAAGAAATATTTGAAGTAATCATGAATAAGAATTTTTCCAAATTAATCTCAGACACCAAATCAGAGATCCAGGAAACTCAGAGAATAGCAAGAAACTATGCCTAAACATATGAGAGTCAAACTGCAAAAACTCAAAGGTACAGAAAAAAATCTTGAAAGAAATCAAGGGAAAACAACAATTCACCTACAGAGGACTAACATAAGAAATATGTTCCACTTCTCAGAACCATGGAGAAAATGTACTAAAACACACAAAGTGTAGAGAGAAACAGAACAAAACATCAACCTGGAATTCTGCACCTATGAAATTATCTTTCAAAAGCAAAGGAAAAATAAAGACATTCTCAAAAAAAAAAAAAAAATTGAGGAAATTTGTTACCAGTAGATTTCCTGGAAAGAAATGTTGAAAGTTGTTCTTCAAAGAGAAGTAAAAAAATACAGATTTAGAAAGCCAGATCAACATAAAGAACACAAACACACTGGAGAAAAAAATTAAATGAGGCAACATTAAAATTTTTATTTTTTCTTATTCTTAATTGATCCAAAAGAGAACTTTATTCAAAATAATAGCAACAATGTCTTCTATTTTATATGCCACACACACATATGTACACACATGCTTACATATACTTATATATAGTGAAATGAATTACAGCAATGTTACAAGAAACAGGAGGGAAGAATAAGGAATATCTTTTTATTATAAGGTATTACACTACCTATGAAGTAGTAAAGTGTTATTTGAAAGCAGAATTGAATTAGTTGTAAGTGTATATTGCAAACTCTAGGAAACCAGTATGAAACATAAAAAGTATAACTGTATAATCAATATGCTAATAAAGAAAAACAGATCATATAAAATGCTTAATTTTGAAATAAACAAAGGCAGAAAAAGAGTGAAAGACAAAATAGTGTATAAGAAAAAAGGCAATGAATGAAAAAAGGTTACCAATTTGGTAAGTATTGATCCAATTATATTGATTTCACTTTAAATATCAGTGGTCTAAATATATAAATTAAAAGACAGAGATTGTCAGAGTGGATGAAAGAATGAGATCCAACTGGATACTGTCTAGAAGAAACTCACTTTAAAAAAAGAAAACATATTTAAAAAGTAATTGGATGAGGGTGCCTGGGTGGTTCAGTGGGTTAAAGCCTCTGCCTTTGGTTCAGGACATGATTCCAGAGCCCTGGGATTGAGTCCCACATCAGGCTCTCTGCTCAGCAGGGATTCTGCTTCTCTCTCTCTCTCTCTCTGACTGCCTCTCTGGCTACTTGTGATCTCTGTCAAATAAATAGATAAAATCTTTAAAAAATAAAAAAGTAATTGGATGGAAAGATATAGTCTATCTAATATAGCAAAAGTTGCTATATTAAGTTCAGATAGAGTCAATTTCAGAATTTAAGTTCTGAAGGATAAAGAGAAAAGGCATTGTATAATGATAAATGGTTCAATACTCCAAGATGACATAACAATCCTTAATCTTTATGTCCTAAACACAGAATGTCAAAATATGTGATACACAAATTGAAAGAACTTCAAGGGGAAATCCACTATCATAGTTGGAGACTTCTATACCTTTCCATCAGAAATGAACAAATGCAGAAGGCAGAATACCAGTATGCATAGGGTTAAAATGAACTCCACCATCAATCAGCTAAATATAATGGACACCTATAAACTACTTTAATCAACAACAGCAGAATGCACATTTTTCTCAAGCTCACATGGAATGTTCATTAAAATGTACCAAATTCTGAGCCACAAAACACACATTAAAAAATTTGAATGAATAAAAGTCACGGAAAGTCTGGTGTCAGTCTACAACAGAATTAAGCTAGAAACTGATAACAGAAAGATAACTAGAAAATCCCCAGTACTTGGAGATTAAACAAATTCTTCTAAATAACACATGAGTCAAAAAAGAAATCACAAAAAATTTTAAATATTTTGATCTAAATGAAATGTGTAATCAAGTGTATAAAATACTGTTGGTAGTCTAATATGTGGACTGAAAATTCTCCATTGTGTTAAACAATAAGGAGACTACTGGTAATTGAGGGTGTTCAAAACAATGGTCATGATGAACAGTTTTAAAAGAAAGGGGTAGGAGAGGAAGTGAAGGCAACTACTTTGGGAGTTATGCTGCAGAATAAAGCAGTGAAATTGTTTGCTAGGTGAAAGGAGTTATTACATTGAAAGTGCTCTAAAAAATGTGAGACATTATGTTTATGCTGATGAAAAGTAGAGGAAAATTTTGATGATGCTGGAGATGAAAATCTAGGGGAAAAAATAGTGAATGAGTTGCAGCACAAAATTAAGGAGGTCAGTCATAAAATTTCAAAATATATATATATATATGTGGAAAACCCAAAAGACTCCACTCCAAAACTGCTAAAACTCATAGAGGAATTCAGTAAAGTAACAGGATATAAATCAATGCACAGAAATAAGTTGCATTTCTATACAACAACAAGACAGAAGAAAGAGAAACTAAGGAGTCAATCCCATTTACAATTACACCCAAAACCATAAGATACCTAGAATAAACCTAACCAAAAAGGCAAAGAATCTGTACATAGAAAACTATAAAGTATCATGAAAGAAATTGAGGAAGATGCAAAGAAACAGAAAAATGTTCCATGCTCACGGATTGGAAGAACAAATATTGTGGGGCACCTGGGTAGTTTAGTGGGTTAAGCCTCTGCCTTCAGCTCAGGTCATGATCTCAGGGTCCTGGGATTGAGCCCCACATTGAGGGAAGGGAGCCTGCTTCCCTTCCTCTCTCTCTGCCTGCCTTTCTGTCTACTGGTGATCTCTGTCGAATAAATAAAATATCTTTTTAAAAAAAGAATAAATATTGCAAAAATGTCTATGCTACCTAAACAATCTACACATTTAATGCAATCCCTATCAAAATACCATTCAATTTTTTCAAATAAATGGAAGAAATAATCCAAAAATTTTTATGGAACCAGAAAAGACCCCAAATAGTCAGATTAATGTTGAGAAGAAAGCCAAAGTTGGTGGCATCACAATTCCAGACTTCAAGCTCTATTACAAGGCTGTCATGATCAAGACAGTATGGTACTGGCACAAAAACAAACACATAGATCAATGGAACAGAACAGAGACCCCAGAAATGGGCCCTCAACTCTCTGGTCAACTAATCTTCAACAAAGCAGGAAAGAATGCCCAATGGAAAAAACAAACAAAAAAACAAACAAAAAAACCCACAACACTCTATTCAACAAATGGTTTTGAGAAATTTGGACAGCCACATGCAGAAGAATGAAACTGGTCCATTTCCTTACACCACACACAAAAAAAGACTCAAAATGGATGAAGGACCTCAATGTGAGACAGGAATCCATCAAAAACCTTGAGGAGAACACAGGCAGCAACCTCTTTGACCTCAACCACAGCAACTTCTTCCTAGAAACATCTCCAAAGGCAAGGGAAGCAAAGGCAAAAATGAACTATTGGGACTTCATCAAGATCAAAAGTTTTGCAAAGCAAAGGAAACAGTTAACAAAACCAAAAGACAACTGACAGAATGGGAGAAGATTTTTGCAAATGTCTAGTAGATGAAGCGCTAGTATTCAAAATCTATAAAGAACTTATCAAACTCAATACTCAAAGAATAAATAACCCACCCAATCAATAAATGGGCAGAGGACATGAACAGACATTTCTGTAAAGAAGACATCCAGATGGCCAACGGACACATGAAAAAGTGCTCAGTGTCACTCGGCATCAAGGAAATACAAATCTAAACCACAATAAGATATCACCTCACACTAGTCAGAATGGCTAAAATTAACAAGTCAGGAAATGACAGATGCTGGTGAGGATGTGGAGAAAGGGGAACCCTCCTATACTGTTGGTGGGAATACAAGCTGGTGCAGCCACTCTGGAAAACAGCATGGAGGTTCCTCAAAAAGTTGAAAATAGAGCTACCCTACGACCCAGCAATTGCACTACTGGGATTTACCCTAAAGATACAAATGTTGATCTGAAGGGGCACGGCCACCTGATTGTTTATAGCAGCAATGTTTACAATAGCCAAACTATGGGAAGAACCTAGATGTACATCAACAGATGACTGGATAGAGAAGATGTGGTCTACATATACAATGGAATATAATCCAGCCATCAAAAACAAAACAAAACAAAACAAAAAAGACAAAACAAAACAAAAAAAGACCACCAAAAACAAACAAACAAACAAACAACAACAAAACCCACACAAAATCTTGCCATTTGCAATGACATGGATGGAACTCGAGGGTATTATGCTGAATGAAATAAGTGGATCAGAGAAAGACAATTGTCATATGCTCTTTCTGATATGAGGAATTTGAGAGGCAGGGTGTAGGGGTGAGGGGGGTAGGGAGGAAAAAATGAAACAAGATGGGATTAGGAGGGACACAAACCATAGGAGACACTTAATCTCATGAAACAAACAGGATTGCTGGGGTTAGGGGGGAGGGATAGGATGGCTGGGTTATGGACATTGGGGAGGGTACGTGTGCGATGGTGAGTGCTGTGAAATGTGTAACCTGATGATTCACAGACCTGTACCCCTGGGGCAAATAATACATTATATGTTAATTAAAAAAAAGAATTAAAAAATTCCAAGAAAATATATGAAGCTAGAAGGTAGAATATATGGGAATAAATAGTGAATGGTAGATGTACTTGAAGGGACAAGTACAACTTCTTTTCCAGTTGCTTCTATTTTCTCAATAAAACCAGAAGCAAGGACATCACGTAGGAGTGAAGAGGAGATAAAATGTTTTGGAGATCTGAGGTAATTTAAACTACTAGACTTCTCTGTCTCCTATTCTATGCTGTTTATCTTTAAATGCATAAACAATACTGTTTCATGTGACCTAAAATGTCTACATGGATCTTGTCAGCAAGTTTAGAAAAGACATGGGCATTACTTCTCAAATAATTAAATATTTATAACTTGCTATTTAAAAATTTTAAGTTAGATTGACAAGGTTCAAGACTTCTCTCCTAATAACATTGAAATGTTTTAGAGAATGACTAAAGGTATTGGTGCTAAGCCTTCAAAAACCAATTTTGTGCCTTCTTTTTTATTTGACATTTTCCTACAGAGTAACATAGTTTTCTCCATTGTAAAGGGAAAAATAGGAGCAGAATGGAACTTAGAATGTTTTCTGTGTCCTCCTGTAAAAAAGAGAAAATATAACTCTCCCTTCTCACCAGTATAATGTAAGATGATAACAGCTATAATTGAATAGAAATAAGTATTTTAGTTGCAAATGTGTAAATTTAAAGTGAGTGAATTTAAACAAACATTTATTTAAAAGCCTTTGTCTCTTTGTCATTCAAAACTATTTTTTTTGGTTTCGCTTTTTGTTTTGGTTTCTTTGTGGTCATTCTTGATTTTCACCTGGGTCAAGGTAAAAGAAAGAAATCAATGGGTCAACAGATAACTAGAGCCAAAGTCAGACTGTCTGAGTTCTGGTCTCAACTTGTAGGATACAGATTCTTTTAACATGATTTAATTCCATTGCCAGGCCCAGCCAGCGATTGGAAAATAGGTGAGGTACACTGTATTATTTCAACTTGATTTCATCTGGCAGCTCTGCTGTGCCCATCTTATTAACTAGAGAACTACTTAGCCATATAAATCTCAATAATGTCACTGGAAGACACACCCACTTTCTTTACTTCATTGCTTGATGGATAGGGAGTAATAGTGAGGATCATATGTATGATTCATAAACTAGGGAGCACTTAAAATAACTACAGTTCTATACTACATGTGCTTCCACACATTAGGTGAAGAGGCAAAAATAATACCTTGGTGAAAGATGTCACATTTTTGAAGAAGGCCATTGGAGATGGTGACAAAAATCTAATTAGGTATGAAACCTCAGCAAATCTGTTAATTGTCAGAACAAAAAGAGGATTCCTAACCTGTGTCAGTTAGAAATGTATGTTCAGACTTTTCTTAATAAGCCATTGAAAGAAGGTAAGAATATAACTACAAAGAGAAAATGGAATTCAAAGTAATTGGAGGAAAGATGAAAAAAATCAACAACTCCTATTAATTCAACTTAATATCTCAATTCTCTTCTCTTTTGTATTTATGAGATTACAATGGACAAAACTCTTAACCTTTATTCTGTCCCCTATAGAGTGGGCTTAAAGCAGCCTAAGACACAACTTATAGGGCTGGAGCCACAGTCATACAAAACAACTACCACAGCATTTACTTTTATGTTTATGTATTTTTATACATATACACATACACACAGAGATACACACATATGATATCATACAACATACATAACATATATGATATCATATGTATCTTCCTCTCATCAAAGCAATGCATTAATATGAAAAAACAGAATTAACAATTTAACAAATTACAATGAGAGCAATAAGGAATAATGAAAAATTTTACCAGGAAGAGGAAACAGTGACAGTTATATAGACATAGCAACCTTTACTAAAATTACATTATAAAATTTGATATTTTTAAAAAATTATAAATTAACTCTAATGTTGCAGGATAATGGCTGCTCAATAAAGTATCTATGTATTTTAGGAAAAAAGCCATTATTCTAGATAGAAAACAATAGAACACATAATTCTTAAAAAGTAGAATAAAGAGTCTCAAGGTTAATATGAAAAAGTTTCCAAAATCATGAATAATTGTTAGTAATGATTAAGTTGAATAGGGCACAAAAAGTATGAGTGTTCAAATTTACATGAACAATACTCAGATTCAATTTAAAATAAGTTGGCTTTATTTTTTATTTTTTTCTATCTGGTATTTGAGAACACAAAGAACTAATAATTTGGCTCAACTTCTTAGAAATGTAAAAATATACTGCTAAAGGTGGCTTATGAAACTTTAAATATCACTCCTTTTGGTAGTGCATCTTTGGGTAATGCACTACTTAACTAAACTTTCATTTGTACTTTTATCAGTGGTGGGCACCACAATTGCTGCTATCCATTCAAAGAGACACAATACTCTAATAACAATGGTTAACTTATAAACATAATTCAAGTACCTAAGCACTTCTAACCACAATTCCTATTTTTCTGCTTAGGAAATCTTAGTCAAGTATCTTGACAATGACAAACTTGTTTATGTAACTGCCATTTACCAAAGATGCTTGTGTTAAATATCTGATTAGTTATATTGTGCTACTCCTACTCTTTTGATTATATATTGATTTATGTGAGATCTGATCCATGCCACTGTTGGATTTATCCCGTTTGATGAGAAAACTTTCTCAGTATCAAAATGATGCCCTCTCATGGTTTCTTTCTTTAGCAATCTCATTCTTAACTCCTTTCTTTTTCTACATTTAACTGGTAGTAACAAGTTATCTATATTCTTGTTTCCAAAATCTCCATGCTTTGTTTTTCTTTTATTTAAAAGAAGGACTGTAATGAAAAATAATAGAAAAAACTCCAAAACAATATTCAAGAAATTATTTTAAAATACAGATATGTCAGCTGGCATTTTTTTTTTTAATGTTTTGTATTGGTCTCTTCTACTCTTGTGCCATAAGAAAAAATATAGCAGGAAGAAAAAATAATTAAACTCCTATTTTAAAAATCACTTTTGGAAGATAAACATGATCGTTAGACTGCGGTACATATGAAGGTTACCCAAAATGACTGAAGTCTTAAGAACCCGCACTGGACAAAGTAAAGAAGTAGACAAATGCAAAAAGGGATCATGGTGAGAATTTTTAGAAAACACCAGGAAGGAAAAAAAAAAAAAAAGGAATGGTTAATTTTGAAGTACAAAACTTATCATTTGGCAACAATATTTGCTAGAACTCAGTATTGGGCAGACAGGGACTATATCGATATATTGAGCATCATTGTCTCTGGAACATCAAGAAGAAAGTATTTTAATTTCTGAGTTAGGAAGAGTACATTGCATGCATGCCAGAGAGTTTTTACAAATAAACATCTGGTTCTGGTTCAACATGACAGATATTGCCAGGGCCCCTGCAATAAAGAGCTCATTATTCAACTACACAAAGTATTAACAGCCTTTAATCAATGCTTCTGCAAAGGAGTGGTATAAAGGTCTAGCTATCCCACCTACTACCCTTTACCCTGCCACACACACACATAAAAACACAGAACTCCTCTAAAAGATGGTCTTTGCTCTGGAGCACCCTGATGGGCAGGCAGAATTAAGTCTGCATTTGGATTAGAATGTTCCCTGCCCAATCCTGCTTCTTCCGCTCTTCTTTCACTGGTGTGACTTTCTCCAAAACCTTTGCACTCCCACTCCCACAGTCTTCAGGCCAGAAGAATGCAAATTATTAAGTGGCTAACAACAACAACAAAAACACATACAATATTGATATAAAGGTGCTATAAGGAAAAGCAACATGGGAACTCAGCCCAACTTGCTTACAGTGAAAGATAACCATTAAAAAAATTCTGCTGGAGGGGAGAAGGGTGGAGGGATGGGGTAACTGGGTGATGGACATTAAGGAGGGTATGTGATATAATGAGCACTGACTCTCAGTCTTACACAACACTGATGAATCACTGACTTCTACCTCTGAAACCAATAATACATTATATGTTGATGGAAATTAAATTTTTAAAAAGTCAAAAAATGCTGCCTTTAGAGAGTCAAAGACTGAATATTTTATCATGAATTAAAAACCAAAAATATGGCATATGTACCTTTATAGAGTAAAGGCATAAATAAGAAATGTAAGAACTAAGATAGCTAGACAAAAAAAGGAAGAGGTAAAACTTGAGTCATCCAAATTTGAGCAAGAAGAAACATTCCAAAAACACAGAAATAAAGACAAATAACAAACATGGAAAAGTCAAATAGAGATAAATCCATTAAAGACATCAGAAGAGTAAATTAAATGAAGTAGGAACTGAAAATAAAATATTGAGAAAATTATAGAGAAAGCAGGCAAAGGGTATTCACTACCCACAAATAGTAGTCCCTAGAAAATAAAAACTTACTTGAAACTATTATTTGACAATGAATCTAATTTAATATTAAAGATACAATTCAAATGGATATTATTTTTGTGAACAATTTATATATCAAATGTTTATTTATATACTGAATTTCTATAACAAAATGTTATGCCAAGAGCCATGGGGGGAAAAATGATTGAAACTATGAAGGAATGAACCCCAAGTAAACAGAATTTTCCTAAGGAAACAGGGCAAAATGTTGGCAGTGAACACTAAGTGATAAATGAAAGTATGGATTCTTAAAAAATGAGGGAATTTTATAATAGGATAAGAGCATGGTATTGGTTCAATTAATAAAAATTGTGAAGGAAAGCAAAAAGATGGTACTGGTAGAGTAAACTTTCTGATTGCATTGTAATACTTACTTTATTTTTTTTTATTTGTTTTAAAGATTTTATCTATTTATTTGACAGAGAGAGATCACAAGCAGGTAGAGAGGCAGGCAGAGAGAGAGAGGGAAGCAGGCTCCCCGCTGAGCAGAGAGCCCAATATGGGACTCGATCCCAGGACCCTGAGATCATGACCCGAGCCAAAGGCAGCGGCTCAACCCACTGAGCCACCCAGGTGCCCCTGTAATACTTACTTTAAATGAGTACGAAAGTAGTGGAAGAATAAGCATATTTAGCAGCACAAAGTTGATCAAAAATGATCACGTTACTGGTTAATGTTATATATTACAAAAAGAAGGTGGGGTTAGGGAAGAAAAAATGTGCTAATTTTGCCACTGACTCTCACAGCAAATTAAGAAAATATACTATTAAAGACCCTTATAAGAGCAATTAGTACAACAAAAATGGATGCTCCTCCAAATATTGAGATAATTTTTGCAAACAGCAAAGAAACCAGACATTTAAAGTACAATGAAGAGACTAAATACACTGTAAGAGAACTAAACCAAGTATATGTCATTTAAAACATAAATAGCTAAACCTCTTATTAACAGAAAATGATTCATCGTACATTAAACCACAAAGCAAGACCTAACTGTATTTTTGCTTTCAGGAAGTAAATCTAATTCAAAAGTATATAGAAGTGTGAAATTAAAGACAAAAGTAAAATTTGTACAACAAAATAATACCAGCAAAGTAGAAACCAAAATCAAACAAAAAGCATTGAATAAAACAAAGAAGGCCACAGAATGTTAAAGGGTTTAACTCATAAAATGAAGATATAACGAAGATGGCGGAGAAGTAGCAGGCTGAGACTACTTCAGCTAGCCGGAGATCAGCTAGATAGCTTATCTAAAGATTGCAAACACCTGAAAATCCATCGGCAGATCGAACAGAAGAACAGCAATTCTGGGAACAGAAAAACAACCACTTTCTGAAAGGTAGGACCGGCGGAGAAGTGAATCCAAAGCGACGGGAAGATAGACCCCGGGAGGAGGGGCCAGCTCCCGGGAAGTGGCGGAGCAACAGTGCACAAAATCAGGACTTTTAAAAGTCTGTTCCGCTGAGGGACATCGCTCCAGAGGCTAAACCGGGGCGAACCCCAGGTGGGGTCAGCGTGACCTCAGGTCCTGCAGGGTCACAGAAGGATCGGGGCTGTCTGAGTGTCGCAGAGCTTGCGGGTATTGGAACGGGAAAGCCGGCTACAGAGACAGAGCCAACAGT
>NC_081558.1:167751421-167779219 GCF_022355385.1 Mustela nigripes | reverse complement strand
GAAATGGGCAGAAGACATGAACAGACATTTCTGCAAAGAAGACATCCAGATGGCCAACAGACACATGAAAAAGTGCTCCATATCACTCGGCATCAGGGAAATACAAATCAAAACCACAATGAGATATCACCTCACACCAGTCAGAATGGCTAAAATCAACAAATCAGGAAATGACAGATGCTGGTGAGGATGTGCAGAAAGGGGAACCCTCCTACACTGTTGGTGGGAATGCAAACTGGTGCAACCACTCTGGAAAACAGCATGTAGATTCCTCAAAATGTTGAAAGTAGAACTGCCCTATGACCCAGCAATTGCACTACTGGGTATTTACCCTAAAGATACAAACGTAGTGATCCGAAGGGGCACGTGCACCCGAATGTTTATAGCAGCAATGTCCACAATAGCCAAACTATGGAAAGAACCTAGATGTCCATCAACAGATGAATGGATCAAGAAGATGTGGTATATATACACAATGGAATACTATGCAACCATCAAAAGAAATGAAATCTTGCCATTTGCGACAACATGGATGGAACTAGAGCGTATCATGCTTAGCGAAATAAGTCAAGCAGAGAAAGACAACTATCATATGATCTCCCTGATATGAGGAAGTGGTGATGCAACATGGTGGCTTAAGTGGGTAGGAGAAGAATAAATGAAACAAGATGGGAATGGGAGCGAGACAAACCATAAGTGACTCTTAATCTCACAAAACAAACTGAGGGTTGCTGGGGGGAGGGGGTTTGGGAGAAGGTGGTGGGATTATGGACATTGGGGAGGGTATGTGCTTTGGTGAGTGCTGTGAAGTGTGTAAACCTGGTGATTCACACCTGTACCCCTGGGGACTAAAAATATATGTTTATAAAAAATAAAAAATTTAAAATTAAAATAAAATGAAGATATAACAGTTGTGAATTTTCATACACAAATTATCCTAGCAGCAACAATCATAAATCAGAAATTGAATGAGATGTAAGGAGAATTGTGGAAAACATACTATGGAGACAAATTTATCCTTCTCAGCTAATCCAATGGTAAAACAAATAAGACCCTAACATCTTGTAAGACATAAATGATAACATTAATAAGGTAAACATAATTGATATATATGTATATGTATGTATATATGAAATATATGTTTTATTTATATATTATTCATTACAGTTCCTGGTCAAATAAAATTTGTTAACAGAGTTTTAACTTTGCATACTACTTACTATTTTACTTAACTGTTTGAATCCTTTTTCTCTGGATTGCGTCACTTATTTTTCAAATTTTTTGTTTTCTTGAATCCTATTCTTCCTTTAAGTCCTTCCACCTAATTTATATGTAATTAAGGTATAGCTGGGCTTTGGCTATAACCTTCCAGTTATCATCCAGCAGAATAATCATACAGAGTAATGCCAGAATAATCTTGCCAATGTGTAATACTTTTATGGCTTTTCCCTGTAATAATCTTTGAAACCCCTTTATTTCTAACTAAATTAAGTACATGTTTCTCTACCTATTGCAAGTTTCTCCAAAATTTATGATGAAACCCCATGTCTAACTACCCTTATTATATTCTCTTGTATTTGTTTTACCCTTGTCCAGTATATTGTTGCTTTCTGAATGCTGCACTCATTTTCTAGGCTTCTTGCTTCCCCTTTATTAAAGAATTCCTTTACTTCAAATTCCCCCTTCTTTTCCCTGATAATTCACCTAGCATTAGACATTTGTTTCACAGTCATTGCAAAGCTGGAAGTTCTTGAGAGCCCTTTATATATATATATATATATATATATATATATATATATATATATATGTTCTTCATATTTGTATAATAGGACATAATGTTGTTCTATTAGGTATTTAAGTGTGGGTAATATTTTGGGAAGAGTAGAATTCTGTGCTCTACTTCCTATGCTATAAATTGCATTCAGAGTCTGAGTCTCCCATCTTTATCTTTTCTTGTTTTATATTTTTAAGGAACTTTTAGACAAAGATACTGCTTATACTCTAGATGACAGAATACTGTAGATTTTTATAAGGCTTTCTTTATATGAAAGCAAGTGAGAAAAGCAAACAGGTGTGAAAGAGATTTAGGATTTAATATTGACATACATTAGTTGTAGATGAGATCTGATACTTCAGTCCTCAGTCATTTTCCAGCCATTGTCTAATTTCTCTTCTGTGCTTTGGACACAATATTGTTTAGAGAGAGAGTTATCCTGAATTTCATTTTCTCACCTCCTTCTTACTTAACAGTGTATTCTATTTTAGCTGTCACCAAAATAACCAATGGCCACATTGTAAAATTCAATGAATATTGAGTTTGACACTTTTGGTCACACTGTTGTTCTTAAAACGTCTGTGGTGATGATGAATACCAATTCAAAAATCTATATGCATAATTATGTAACCTTGTTTTCTATTAATGGCATCTTTAGTTGATTTCTGGACCTCATTTCAGCATACCAGTGAACAATGTAACCACTGCTATCCTTTATGAGGGTTTTTATACTTTAGAATTCTGAATGTGTGCTCTCATGTAATCACAAGGCATTTGGGGGATTCGACGTCCCAACTATTCCTTAATAACAACCCACATGGGTTGTTTTTGTGATGGACTTAGTCCATGTTTACAGGGCTCTCTCAAGTCTAGTGTCTCTCTGATTTTTCTATCTTAGTTGCAAGGCTATTGAAACTCTCACATGACTGGTTACAGTATGTACCAGGGATCCTTTGATACTGCTATGAAAGATCTTGGGAACTCTCTTCTCCAATTATTTCTATTTTCCTTTCCCTTTTTAACTCTTGCAAACCTATGGGGGAAAAATTTGAAGATTAATGGAAAATAGCTCCTCCTATTTTTTCAAGAAATTCAGTCTATGCCCATAGATCCCCAACTCTGACCCCTTTGGTTAGCTCCTCCTATTTTTTCAAGAAATTCAGTCTATGCTCATAGATCCCCAACTCTGACCCCCTTTGGTACCTGGCCCCACTTTCATTCATTTCCTCTAAAAAAAAAAGTGTTTTGGCATTTAAAAGACAAAAGACAGAATGTTTGCTATAAATTTCTGATTTCCATTTGTTTCATACTTGTGAGCACAGCATTAAATATATGTTTGAATTGGGGAAAAGAAAAAGGAAGAACAAGTAATAGAGGTAAAAATTATTTAAAGAATGATTTTTTAGTATTTTGCCACATTTTTTCCTAGCTATCTTGTGTTCTCAGAAAAGTTTATTAATGTTTCTTTATGTGATTGTTTCTTTTATGTGCACAGGATCATTTTGACTATAGTTCTCAGCTGAAGGCACACTTTTTTTCCTAAATTTATTATTTTAAGATTATTTATTTATTTATTTATTTGACAGAGAGAGAGAGAGATCGTAAGCAGGCAGAGAGGCAGGCAGAGAGGAGGAAGCAGGCTCCCTGCCAAGCAGAAAGTCCAATACTGGCTCGATCCAAGGACCCTGGGATCATGACCTAAGCTGAAGGTAGAGACTTTAACCCACTGAGCCACCCATGCGCCCCTAAGGCACACTTTTGTAATCATGTCATGTCCTTCCTGTTTTGTTTTATTTATATTATTTATTATATTTTATTTATTTTCTTCTTCCTTCATCCACTATACACATTATATATTTAATGTATGTCTTCCAAATTTATTTTCAATACATACACAAGTATGTATAGCTTTATGTCTTTATATAGATATTATTAGATTTATACATTCATATATGCATACAAGAAAAACACAAGATATTGAAATGTTTCTTAAAAGAGATGCAAAATTGGGGGCACCTGGGTGGCTTAGTCAGTTAAGCATCTGCCTCTTGCTTTCAGTTTAGATTATCATCCAAGGGTCATGAGATTGAGCCTACCATAAACTCCACAAGGGGTGCGGAACCTATTTAAGATTCTCTCTCTTCCTCTCTTTTTAAAAAAATAATATGAATACAACAATTCACATTCCCAGCAGAAACACTTTTTCATGTCAATTCTCATGTTATAAAGATGTCCCCTCCCCCAAGGCCCCCATGGCATTCAAACACTAATCTAGGTACTGCTGTGATGTGACTTTTCAGATTAAAATTAAGGTTGCTTATAGTTGGCTTTAAAGAAGGAAAAATTATCCTGGATTTTCTATACAAGGCTAATGTAATCATATGAACTCTCAATAGCAGCAGAAGGCAAAAGTTTGAGACTGAGGTAAGAGGTAGAGGAAAGAGGACACAGAAGTGAAGTCATAAGAGATTCAGAGTATAAGCAGGCCTCCACCTGTTATTGCTGGCTTTGAAGATAGAAGAAGGAAATCAGGAGCCAAGGAATCCATGTGGCCTTTTGAAGCTGAAAGCAGCCCCCTGGTTGACAGCCAGCAAGGAAAGAGGAACTTTAGTTGCTCATTCACGAATAACTGACTTCAGCCATAATCTGAATGAGCTTGAAGGCATATGTCTACCACCACGTCCCCATAAAATCCCAACCTGCCAACATGTTGATTTTTTGGCCTGTGAAACCCAGAGCAAAAAAGCCAGTTGAGCCAACCCCAAGTTTTGACTGACATAACTGTGAGATGGTATATATTGCTTTAAGCTATGATGGTTGTGGTATTTTATTATGAGAGCAACAAAATGTCAATCCAAGTGATATCCCATTATTATTATTTTTAAAGATTTTATTTATTTATTTAAGAGAGAAAGAGAGATAATGAGAGAGAGAGAACATGAGAGGAGAGAGGTCAGTGGGAGAAGCAGACTCCCTACCTGAGCAGGTAGTCCCGAGACTCCAGGATCATGACCTGAGCTGAAGGCAGTCGCTTAACCAACTGAGCCACCCAGTTATTACTTTTAATTTGTATTCTATTTCTGAGGTTGTAAATATATTCAAATCATTACACATTCATGTTTCACCTCCATAAATGTCACGAATTGGGGTTTCCTCCTTTATTATACACATTTGTAAGACTTTCTTATGTCTTTATATTTTTATATTTTTCAGCAACTAGAAATACTAAAAATAGCCTTTCACCTATCTGCTAATATTGTCTATTGTGCCCATCACTGAACAGAATTTTTAAGTTTTATGAAGTCAAATATACCATTTATTCCTTTGAAATTTGTGCATTTAGATTCTTCTTCAAAAAAACTATTTATCAGTCCATTGTTACAAGGAAATGGTTTTATATTATGCACACTGGTATTAGTTTCACTTTTTACATTAAGACTTTAAATTACCCAAAGTGTTTTGCTTATGGTGTGACATTGCAGTCTCTTTTCACCCTAAACATAAGCCAATTTACTTGAACACATTTTATTAAATAATCTCTCATACTTTGTAATATTACTATAGTAGTGGTTCTCAATCTTATCATGCATCAGAATCACCAGCTAGGGTTCAGTCAGAAAAGCGGGGATTTGTCACAGGAACTTGACCTTACATAGTTGTAGAAGCTGGTTAAGCAGCTTGGAAGCGTAGTGTCTCTGTGTCTGATGTTGGAGCTTGAAGTCCACAGAGCAGGTGATCAAAAATAAAGTTCTATGTAAAGTAAAAGAGACTGAGAACGAACTAGATCTCCCAAGCACAAACTGGAGATCACAGGGAGGAAGTGAAACCGTAACAAGTCCTGTTGCCTTTCACCGTGATGGAGTGGGTACTAAAATTACACACACACCTTGGCTGGAGTTGAAGTGGAAGGTCAATCCAGGGAAGGGAGAGGGAGAGCTGCTGCAGACACACATACTGCTTCAGGTCAGTGAGGTGAGCCAGCAGGTAAGAGGTATGCTCTTACCTCATGAGAGGTATGAGCTGCAAAATGGCTGCTGCTCCAGTTCCACCCTACATATCTCATACAAAAATCTGTTTCGGTGCTCCCTAATCACATACATATAGAAAAGAGTATTCTGGGAAATTACTTCAACTGAGTGAAGTTCACACCTTACAAAGACACCACAGCTTGTTTCATGGAGATTGTTGGAGTGCAATATCAAACTTACTGATTAGCCAAATCAGGGTGAGATCACAAGTCTTTACTTACACAACAAATTCTCCAGAGATACTGCTGCCCTGGAAACTACATACTGACAATTATTACAGAATTAAGGTATGTGTAAAACTATTTTAACAAGTGCCAGGTCTGCTGATAATCCAGTATTTTAATTAATATGTCTAAGTAATACGTCTTGTTATTCTTTTATAAAAATGTCTTATGTACCCATAGACTACATATGCTCACCTGTATTTTAGAATTGTTAGGTGAACTTTTGCTGAATTTTTTAAATTAGAATGTATTGATACTAAAAATGTATCTCTCTGTCCATGTCTTAAAAAACTTTATCTTGCTTTTCAATAATGGTCTTATAGATTATATTTGTTATATAATTCTTTAAAAAAAAATTTATTTATTTATTACGAACATGCAAGCTGGAGGAGGAGCAGGGAGAGAATTTCACCCCTGCTGAGTGTGGACCCAGCGAGGGAAGGGCTTGATTTCGCAACTGTGAGATCATGACCTTTGTTGGCACCAAGAGTCAGCTGCTCAACCTACTGAGACACCCAGGCATCCCTGTTATGTAATTTTTATTGCTCTTGAGAATACCATTTCTTATATTTTCTAGTATTTATTTTTCTAATAATAGATGCTGATTTTTTTCATGTTTGTCTTGTATTTGTCAAATTAGGTATAGTTCTAATATTTTTATATATTTTTCACTTAAGCTCTTTTGCTAATAGAACAGTAATTTCACATTGTGGTTTTGATTCGTATTTCCTAAATCGTTGAAATCCTTTTCATACATTTTCCAGGCATATAGATATCCTCTTTAAAGCTATCATTTTAGGTCGTTTGACCATTTTGTTTTATTGTCTGTTTTTTTGTTGGTTTGTTTTTTTGTTTGTTTTGTTTTCCATTGTTGATTTGTAAGTCTCTACATATAATGTTCTTTTTTGGATGCTTATTTGCAATTAACTCTCTTGCTTTGTGCTTCTCTTGCTTTTCACTCTTTTAGTAAAGTCTTATGATATTTATTTAGTTCGTACTCTTAACCCAATGTGTAATTTCTTCCCTTTTATTATTACCTTTTCTGCCCTATTTAATATATCTTTGCCTGTCTGGGTTCATGAAGATGCTCTGTTTTTCTTTAAAGCAATTTTTGGAGATTTTGTTTTAAATGGGTGTCAGAGTTGGGAGTTTATAAATGTTCAGGCATCACACTTCATTAGACCAAAGTTGTAATAAATTGAAATGAAAGATTTTTCTCATGTTATACTGTGACAAACACTATTTCATACAATATATTGTCATTTTTTACATGCAAGAGACCTCAATTATTTTATTTAGACTTTTTTACATTTATGTCTATATTTGAAATTGTAAATTCATTTTCTTGTATTCTACTTCTCAGGTTTTATTATCAAGATTATACTTACTTTATATAATTTTGTCAGCACTTTTCTTTATGTTTTTATTTCCAGGAAGTGTAGAATAGATTATCTATTCTTAAATGTTTGGTACAATTTGACTAAACTGCCTGGACATGGGCTTCTCATGGGTAGTTTAAAAAATTGCCATGTCAGTTATTTATGGGTTTTTTTTTCTATTTATGATTTTCATTTCATCTTGGACCGATTTTGTAATATATTTTTCTACTTTATCAGAATTTGGATTTTTAAATATAATAGGATTGTATTTGTTAAATAATTTTGATACATTAATGATGATTTTTTTCTCTTTTCTATGTTTTGTTTATTGTGTTATTTCCCTCTGTTTTATTTCTGATTAGTCTTTTCAGACTATTTTATCTTATTTTTTCAGCAACTCATTATACCAGCTTTTTTTTTCTTTCTTCCTTTATCTACTCATTGATTCCACATCTTTTGTTATCATTTCATCTCATTTGTTCTTTGGGGTTCCATGGTTATGTTCTTTGCCTGGATCCAATAGGGCATTAAACTTTGCAAACACATTTTTCTATAGCCATTGAAATGATCTTATTACTTTTTTTCTTTTATTCTGTTAATGTGCTGAATTATAGACTGATTTTCAAATATTACACCAACTTGTTCTGTTTTGCCTCAAATAGTTCTAGGGATGCCTGGGTGGCTCAGTCAGTCAAGCATCTGCCTTTGGCTCAGGTCATGATCCCAGGGTCCTGGGACTGAGTTCCACATTGGACTCCTTGCTTGGCAGGGAGTCTGCTTCTCCCTCTCCCTCTGTCTGCTGCTCCCCCTGCTTGTGACCTCTCTCTGACAAATAAATAAATACTTTTTTAAAAAGTTCTAAGCAAAACCATATATATGTGTATACACATAATATTTTTGTTCAAAGGCCTAGATGAAATATGACTGTCAAAATATTGATCATTAGAGACTTGGGTTCATGGCAGTATGTTATTCTTCCTTCTATCTGCGTATAACTGAAAACCAATCCAGCAGATAATATGGTATACTTGAAACATTAATCATCCTCTTTCACAATAAGCCTGTTTCATCCACACAGAGCAAACAGATAAACTGTTCTCAGTGTTTAAAAGGAAACAGCAAGCCCAAAATGGAGTCCCTTAGGCTAAACCTCACCAAGACTAAATAAGTAACCAACTGCAACTTCGGCTTCTTTCATATATGTTACCTCTAACCAGTCAAACTGGAATTTCCCAGTTAGCACTTGAAAGTATGTGCTTTCTGAAAGACCCTTTCCGTTTCCTTTAGGAGGCTGATGCCTAAAACAATACATTCACTACTAATAGTTTCCTTTTCTCCCACTCCATCTCTGCTGTAAAAACATTTCCTTTTCTGCACCTCAATGGAGCTCCTTTCAATTTGTTAGATGGGATGCTGCTCAATTCATGAATCTTTAATAAAACCAATCAGGTCTTTAAAATTTACTCTGCTGAATTTTCTTTATGTAACAATGGTGGCACGGATTTAAGTTATACTTCTGTTCCATCTTGAGAGCAGCAGCAAAAAAGAATGAATACTTTTTATAGTACCATACCTTAGACACCAGGCAACGCCTAGCTGGTTTAAAGTGGAAAGCTGACATTATAAATAGGACATTAGTGGGGCACCTGGGTGGCTCAGTGGGTTAAGCCGCTGCCTTCGGCTCAGGTCATGATCTCAGGGTCCTGGGATCGAGTCCCGCATCGGGCTCTCTGCTCAGCAGAGAGCCTGCTTCCTCCTCTCTCTCTCTCTCTCTGCCTGCCTCTCTGCCTACTTGTGATCTCTCTCTTATTTAAATAAATAAAAATCTTTAAAAAAAAATAGGACATTAGTTTATTACTTGTGGAACAAACACATTTTAGATCTGGGTGAATTTTGCATTCAAGTCTATGGACATATTTTTATCAACCTGTCAATTCCTTGTTACTGTTTTTCATTGGCTTTCAATCAACATTTATAAATAAAAATCTTTAAAAAAAAACAGATATCTTAATGTTTTAGATATTTTAAAGCTATGTTCACTATATTATACACCTGAAACTAATATTACACTGTATGTTAACAAACTGGAATTTAAATAAAAACTTAAAAAGATAAATAAAAGCTGTGCTCATATTTATGTAAATCAAAACTCTGAAAAAACATCTAAATTTAACTTTAGATTTATATAATGTAGATTAAGAAATTATAGCACTACCAACTTTAAGTGAGAATATTTTCTTATATTTATTCTAAGAGTAAATTTAATATATTACTTTAAGTAATTTATTTGTTGGAGTAAATAAACTTCAACTAATTAAAACGTCAAACTACATTCTTGACAGGTCAATTTAAAATGGGAACAGTGAAGATTATCTTTTTTTCTCAATAAAATAAATAATTACACTTCCTTTGTAGGTGGCTTTGCAATTGCATTGGAGCAGTCAACATAACATATGGCTCACAGAACACCTGCCAACAAAAACATATTTATAGAAGCAGTAAACTAATTAATACCTTAAAGAGCCCCATGACTTTTGACACATTATGCTGTCCCATCAAATAAGACTTATATTACTTTCCTAGGGAAAACATTTCGTTACCAGCATATAATCACTGATTTAACTTGGAAAAATAATCTTGTTTCTTTAAAAACTACAAATAATGCTCTGGTAAACAAAAGATTATAATAGTGAAATGATCCCTTTCCACTATGCTATTATACATGTTATTTCCAAAATGTTGTATATATACCCAGAAATATATATCCAAAAGCCCATATCTCTCTTTGGGCTGTCTTTTATTGTCAATATATCCCTGTAGCTCTGATTTTCAGTGTATGTGCTTTATATCATTCAAGTAGAGATATTATTCATTATTCATTATTATCATTCAGGAGAGAGATTTAATGTCATTGACTAAATCCTTTATTTTTCAGATTTCTTCATATGTTTGGATTAACATTCCCAGCTTCTGCTTCATTCAAATACCCTCCACAAAAATAATGTTTTCATATGATTTGTATCTCTCCTAAAGTTACATTCATCCCCATCAGTCCTGGTGATCAATTTGTTTGATATATCATACATCTAGTTAGTCTTCTTCCCAGATTTTTTTTAATAGACTGCTTTAGCTTTTCCCCATTTAAAATAAGTTATTTATTTGGCATTTGAACAAAGACATTTTCAAAAGAAAAAACTTGGATAATGGCTGGACTACTTTTTTCATGTCCTAAAATTCACTGCTCTATTTGGATTTGCACATAATTGTACTTATTTTTATGGCCAGAATCATTTGCAAAACTATCAATGTTTTATGAAAAAGAGGTTCTACCACTTACCAAATTCAATAATATTCAGGGATGATGAGCAGACATTATTTCCACATTATTTAATAGCATACTTTAGTTTGATATTGCCATGTATGTTCTCAAAACAATTGCAAAGAATAGGAGGCAACAAAGCAAGTGTGACATTTTTATCGGGTATTTGAAACAAAAATTGCCACAACATTATACTACATAGGTTCATTACAGTAATTCTTACAACTATATGCAGTAGGAGCAACACCCTCTCACATCTCAGATAATTGTGGTGAATAGAATGTTGCAGAAGAATTTGCCTCAGCAAAAACAGTAAACAGATGAATTAATCACCTTTTCCCTATAAGCCAGCATTTGAAGAATTTAGAACATAGTTATTAGGATAATTAAAATAACTGCAAATTCAAGCAAAATTATTAAATACTTAACCATTTTTCAATAAATTCATATTTAGTATTTTAGGAAAATTTTTCTAAATGCAGTTATGTTCAAAGATGTCATATCTTCAGTTAAAATATGCAAATTATTCATGAATATAAATCAAGCATATTGTAAATGACACTGTTAGTCTACAAATATGTTCAATTTACTTATTCACAAAACCCTCAAAAATAGATTTTCAAAAATATTTTTCCTGTGTATCAGAGGGAATTTCTGTCTCTTTTCATTGCATTTACTGGGTCTTGCTAAAGCAACTTCACACTTAGCCCTTAGCTGGTTGATAATCACCCTCAGACTTTTATTTTCTTTTGCTAAAGCATCTTTTGCCCTGAACAATAATCACCTAATTCTTCAATCCCTATAGTATCTTTCCCCCATAATTCTGGAGTCTGATACATTTTACCTCCAAGGCACATTCACTTTTACTAGTATCCCCTCTCAACCTAACACCTTTAAAACTTCTAACAAATGCATTGCTATTTTGCCAAGCAACCAGTACGTAATTCAGCTTCAAAACCCCATTTTACAGTGTGCTTCTTCAGACCACTGCTGGCACCAGCTATCACAGGTCTGGTTCCCCGGGAGCCAGACTGTGAGAAGGAGATTCATGTCCATGAAGTTTAATGATGAAGGAATTCAGAAACAACATCTGTAATGAAGTCAGAGAAGCAGAAAAGGCAAGGGAGGAATTGCATAAAGACCTCATTTGATCCTACAGAGATTTCTGAAGCTAAGAGGTCCCTTCAGGATTGTTGCAACCAAGGCAAACAGGAGGAATCTCTGTACTCTTACATGGATCAGTCACTAAATGTGGGCTGCCTCCTGCAGGTGGTACATCTTAGGGAGAAGCAGATTCTTTGAGCTATGTCCTAGGGAGAGACATAGATGTGGGCTATCAGTAGACAACATTCCTGGAAGGTGGGGGTAATGAGTGCCTCCCTCCTGAAGGGGCAATCTGGTAGTGCTCTATAACATCCATTACAAAGGTTTTTAACTAAAATATGTGCTGCAATATGCTTTTCTGTTACTTAGCCTACAAATTATCCACATTGCTGCTAATTTCTGGATGATACATTTGTGAAAAGTAAGCTATCTCTGGTTGGAAGTGGTACTGTGTTCTACTTTTTAAGTTAGGAATATTGCATGAATGTTACTGGTCCTGGAATGAGAGTATACTTAATCAGGTCTGCAATTTATTGCTAAAGAACAAAGTGGATTTTCTTTACTCTTTCTTTCTTGTTTACTTTTTTATCATTAGAATCATCCTCTCACATCTTCCATGAGAATGCTCAATTTTATGCACATTCCCTAAGCCAAGTTTCTTGGGGTTTTGTTTTGTTTTGTTTTGTTTTAAATCACTTAGGTCCCAGAAATGTGATGACTTAAGCAGATACTTACTTGCCATTTGCATGCTATTATAAGGCCTATAATTTGAAGTAGCTTGTGCCCAGCATTTCAATATGTTAGAGAATGAATGTAGGGCAAAATACGCCCCTCTGATAATCTAATGGCTCTTTAAAGGTGAGTACTTTACTTTTGCTAAATTCTCCCCATGTGCAACTTCACTCATTATTCACTTCCATAATTGCTTAGATAACATGTACAAAATTTACACTTACATATTTGTTGTAGAAGAGAGGTAATAATGGATTATAGTGCAGGGTGAAAAAGCCCTAATTACCTGGAAATCTAACTATGAACATTAGTGAAAATCCACACTTTCCTTCAGTTGGAAAAGTGCCATCTCTTTGATATAATGATGATAAATTAAAGTGGGAAGACTTAAAATTTTCTACAGAATATTGCTTGGATCCCATCACTTTTCTGCCAGAGCCCACAGCTTCCTATTCGCTGAATAAAGTTTTTCTCATGGGTTCTAACATAAAACTGACTGATATACCTATATTTCTGGGCACTTAAATCTCTCAAAACTATGTGTTATCATGAGTATTATAACAAGATGGTATGGATATCAGTTATTATAACATATATAGGAAGCTTCCATATCCTTTTAAAAATGCTCAAACAAAAAAAGGAAATGTTTAAAATGAGAGAAAAATAAAATGTTACTTTATAAAATAAAGATCATAAAAATAGTACCTTTTGAATGAACTGTAACTGACTGTTAATTTGACAACAATTAAATACTTACTTCAGCTAAAAATGCAACAATTGACAATATCCTTGCCATTTACCTCTAAACAAAGCCACAAAGGAATAGCATAAAATGATAGCTTTAAACAGTCTTCAAAACCAGTCATCTGATCTAGATGTAAGACCTTTTCTCTACGGTACAATTTATAAGAATATTGTGCATCTGGGATGGGATTTTTATACTCACAGAGACAGACAGCATGGATGTGCATGTTAATATATGCGTCCATAAAGATGGATAATATTAATGTATATGTTAATACGAATATATGTATTAACTCACTATTTAAAGGGCTTATGGTGATTACTTTTTCTAATGAATACAAATTATAAGTTCTTTGCAGGATATTTCTTTTTTTTTAAGGGTTTCTTTTTTTTTTTATTTTTAAGATTTTATTTATTTATTTATTTATTTATTTATAAAGTGTGGGATGAGGAGACAGAGTGGGAGAGAGAGAATTCCAAGCAGACTCCCCACTGAGCAAGAACCTGAGGCAGGGCTCTATCCCAGGACCCCAAGATCGTGACCTGGGCAGAAATCAAGAGTCCCATGCTTAACCAACTGAGCCCCAACAGGATATCTCATATATCCAAATTCACTTGCTTTAAAAGAGAGGTCTTGATGTTTTCGTGTTATTTGCATGGCATTTGACTATGGAGAAAAATCACTTTATTCTAGAAAATGACAATAATATTCATTATTATTAAATAAATACAATGATTAGTATAATTATTGATATATTTTAATAGGGCTTATATATACTAGTCACCATTCTAAATGTTTTACATATATTAACTACATTTTATATGTATTAACTTAACTAAATTGTAATAGCTCCTTTACAGAAGTACAATAGCTCCTTGGTAGAAGTACTAATATTTTCACCATATTGAAAGTGATGAAACTGAGGAACAAAAGTTAAATTTTTCCCAATGTATAGAACGTAGTAAATATTTATTGTACAATTAAAAGAAATACTGACTGGTCTTTGTCCCTTGTTTCTGAGACAAAGCTTCTAAACCCTTGAAATTTCCAGAAGGATATGGAATGAAATTTCCAGAAATTTCCTGAGTTATCTTTGTTATTCACAGTGGGTTCCCAGGGACCATACTTGATAGTTTATGCTAAAAAGCTAGCCTATGGTGAGTCCCTAGATAGTTTATGTTAATGAGGTCACTTAGGAAGAGTTAAATTTACCTCAGGCCAGGTATCTATTTTGATGATATCATTTCTCTGGATAAAGAACAATGTATAAAGACCACAGAATATGTTTATCTGTCCAAAAAAACAAACAAACAAACAAAAAAACCTTATAATATCTCTTCTATATTTGAAGAAACTTGAAAGAGCTTATATTTTAAGTATATATTCCCAAATATACACAGTGCTACTTTAGGAGTCATGCTTTTTCAGCATACAAGTTTATCTTCAAAGACTTCAGAAGAAAACAACTGAAAAGTAGCAACAAGACTATAATTGAGGACCTACATTTTTTGTGGTTAGTTATAGAATTTCTGGAAATATCTATCTTCATACAGAAATATATGCAGAAGAGTCTCCTGTTTTTTCCCTTCATGAAGAAAAAAGAAAAATAAATAAACTAAACAAAAACCAAACAAAAAAATAATCTTTGAGAAATATTATTATCCTTTAAGCACTCTTCTGCACTTTTGTTCCACATGGGAAATGCAAGGCAATACTTAATTGTTTATAATGTATTTACATAAATTAAGCCAGGAGAATTGCATTGGGCTAGCTCTATTTTTAAAAAAAGGATTTACTATTTACAATTTAGGCATTACGGCAGATTAATATGCTTCCTCATATCATCAGAAGTCCAATAAGACTGCAGTACTTTAAAAAAGAATCCTTAAGTAATATTTATATATGGCATGCCCTCATTGTTCTCTTTACTGAATTTTTGCCATGTTCATTCAAACGTCTCTAGAAAAAAGAAAGATGTATAGCAAACAAGAAGAAAAGGTGACAAGGAAGGATATATACAAGTTACATCTATTATTAAAGCGGGTGTTTACATCCACTCAAGGGAATAATAAAGCTGTAGCAAATACATGAAAACATTCAGTCAACTTACAATGACTTGAGATGAGTTTTTATCCTAATAGCATTGTTTTAGTCTTATCAAAATTAATTCAGGATAAGAATCCACATGAATCAATAGTAGGTACCGAACCTGAAATGAAGTGATTGCTTTAAATGATTTCCAATACATCATATCTTATTATATTAGGATATGACAGGTTATGCTGTGCTTCATTGAGTTACATAATATCATTTTGAATATAACTCCAAGTCTATCTAATATAAGATGATGAATCAGGAAATAAAATGACAAGGACTCATTTACTTCTAGGTCTTAAATTAGATTTTTCTGTCCACACAAAAGGAAGCAAGGAAACCAAAATGGCTTCCGGGAGGGCTGTCTCATTCATGTCAATGAGCAATCATCAACTACTGTTCCTAGCTCATTATGTACAGGAATGTCTGATGTCTCTGTAAGAACTTGTATAAATGACACTGCTTCTATGGGCACAGCATACATGTGGCTTTCTACTGTTTTGATGTGAGTGTGATACTGTTGGAAGCATTCTGTCAAATTTTGGGAATCAGAATATTTCATTAAACAATAGTTATAGAATCTGAAAACACCTGAAGACATGTTGTGATCACATTATATATTAAAGAGGAAATAAACTTAATGGAAATGTATAAGAAGAATCTAGTAATCATAACATAACTGAACAGAATGTGGTTTGGTATATATTCTGCAATATGAACACAAGAAGTAGAAAACTGTAAAAAAAACTTTAAATTTTTGTAAACAAGAAGAGATGAACATGTTTTATCTAGTCTAAGACTTATCTTGTCTAGTCTAAGACTTTATCTTGTCTCATGGATAATAAATATCAAACTGTATTCCAACATAGTAAGGGTAAAAAATCTCATCACTAGAAAAATGTTCATTTTAATTGCTTGGATAGGGAGGGAGGTAATGTTAAGATGTTATAGATAATTTAATGTGAAAGATGTGTCAGTGGATTATTGGTACTGAAATGTTAATAGGCTTAATATAAGTGAAAGAAAATGTGGTATTTAATAAATGCAGATAAAAAGAAGTTGGATTCAACATATATTGATTTAGCTAATCCTCTCTGTTTCTCAGATATGCCTTTCCATGTTGCATACTCATTATATATCAAGTCTCTAGTGATCTACAAATGTAAAGAAAACGGGTCTCATTTAGACTTCAATTAAAAGTTACTTGGAGAGACAGGAGACCATGATGATGAAAAACACCATTCTTATATTATTATCTACTTAATTTATAAGGTAAACTATAAGGCAGAAATAACTCTGAACGTTAGATGACCAAATTTTCATCTGTTGGCACAAGCTGAAAAAGACTAAACAGGGACACCTGGGTGGCTCAGTCAGGAAAGCATCTGCCTTTAGCTGGGGTCATGATCCTGGGTTCCTGGGATCAAGCTCTGCATCAGGCTCCCTGTTCATTGGAGTCTGCTTCTCCCTCTCCCTCTCACCCTGCTTAAGTTCTCTCTCTCTTTCTCTGTGTCAAATAAATAAGTTAATTAAAAAAAAAAAAAACTAAACAAACAAACTCAATTATTTGCCATGGTCTTTATGCTACAAAATTTGAATATATACATCTAACAAATTGTTACTGGTACAGAAAAAAATTAACAAATAGTTTTATATACTTGCCATAAAAAAAGATACCTATGGTTATAATCACAAAAATTTTGAAGAATATTTAAGGAGAGGGGCACCTGGGTGGCTCAGTGGGTTAAAGCCTCTGTCTTCCCCTTAGGTCATGATCCCAGAGTCCCGCATTTGGCTCTCTGCTCAACAGGGAGCCTGCTTCCCCCTCTCTCTCTGCCTGCCTCTCTGCCTACTTGTGATCTCTGTCTGTCAAATAAATAAATAAAATCCTTAAAAAACTTAAAAAAAATATATTTAAGGAGAAAAAAGATGTTTACAATCGAAAACCAAGAGATGCAGGTGCACCTCCTATAATAGTGGGTAATACACATATTTATCTCTTCTACTTGGAATATGCTAGTTTGGTTGTTAAGTAATGAAATAGTGGATATTTAATTATACTCCATTAGCCAGAAAAATCAATACTGTTTTCAGTATATAAAATAATTTTAGTTTCAGTGTTCTGGCTGTACTTAAGATATATGATAACATTTTATTCAGTAAAAGTCCTGCTGTGATTTCAAACTAGTAGGTGCTGAAATATAACTGACAAAGAAATTTACATTGTACAACCTAAGGATAACTTCACTTGAGAGGTGGTTAAGGCAAATATCCTGTCATCTGCAAAGTACCACCTGATTCTTTTAGAAGAAAGACACTGGAAAATTTTAAAGCTTATTGTAGATATCTTAATAAAATTGATGTTTTGCTAAAATGCAGGACTAGGTGGTTGAAAACAAAAGCAACAAAGAGCCCAGCCCCTCTAAAATGTGTTATCATATGTATTATGCTAAGTGAAATAAGACAGAGAAAGACAAATACCATATGATTTCACTTACATGTGGAATCTAAAGAAAAAACAAATTAACAACAACAACAAAAAAGAAATTAACAAACAAAAAGCAGAAACAGACACATAAATACAGAAAACTGATGGTAGCTAGAGGTTGTGGGGGGATATAGAGGGATGGGAAAAATAGGTGAAGATGATTAAAAGGTACACACTTCAGTTTTAAAATAAATAAGTCATGGAGATGAAGAGTACAGCATAAGGAATATAGTCAATAATACCGTAATAACACTGTATAGTAATGGATGGTAACAACTTAATGTGGTGAGCGTTTTCTAATGTATAGAATTATGGAATCACTTTGTGCACCTGAAACTAAGATAAAATTATATGTTAACTATACTTATATAATAAATTATCTTTAAGTGAAAAAACATTTTTTTAAAATTTCCTTTTCCTTCTCATTCATCTTGTCTTATCTCAAAGGTGTGCTAAGTTGCTAAGTTACCAGGAGTTAGATTTTCTTGCATTTTTTTAAGTTGCATTAAGTTTTGAAAAGGATGAGTGCATCTGTTTTTTTTATTCAAGGGATTTCATCCATCATCCATGTGAAGGCATCAGGGATATATTACTGCTTTTCAGAAGATAAATACTCCATGTTGAAAATCTTAGATGTAACACCTAGATACACTGCCTACCTTTTTTACTTTATGCCTTCTGCATGGAAATATAGTTCTTTGCATTAGCTTAGCAAGGACAATTAACCATGACAAGAGGAAATTTGCTTGTTACTGTGCCTTGAATTTTGTTTTCTTCTGAGATTTTAGTCTTGGTTTAGTTTGGTTTTATTTACTAGTTATGCAGGAAGTTTTCATTTTTCTCCTATTCTTGCTCATGTATGCTCATTTGTCTTATTTCCTCATCTTCCCTCTCTTCTCCTCTTTTCCCATGTCTCCTCTCCTCTTTCCCTCTCTCACCCTTCCTCTGTTTTTTGTCCTCTTTTCCCACCCTCTTAACTATTAATAACATCTAACAAAAGAGCTCATAATTAGTTATTTAATTAGTTGACTTATTCATTTATAGTATTAAGGAGACTGGTATCTCAACATTTGATAAGCCATAGTACTTATGTGTAAGGCTTCAAAACAAATTTTTAAAATATTTTATTGATTAATTTATTTATTTGAGAGAGAGAGAGAGCAATAGCCTGCAGGCAAGTGGGGGAGGGTTAGAGGGAGAAGGAGAGAATGAGTCTTAAGCAGGATTTGTGCTGAGCATGGAACCTGACTGGGGCTTCATCTCACAACCCTGAGATCATGACCTGAGTCAAAATCAAGAGTCAGATCCTTAACCAACTGAGCCACCCAGGTTCCCTTCAAAACAAATCTTTTGGGTTATTTTCCAGGGACTATTCTTTGTGCTTTTATAAAGAGGCACACAGACTAAACATTATCAAACTGACTAGAAAAAAAACAAAAACAAAAACAAAAACTGAGAATCAAAATAAACACAAGTTTCACTGCAAGCTAACCAAAGTCCCTCATTTTAAAAATGAGAATAAAAGAGCACCTGGGTGGCTCAGTTGGTTAAATTTCTGCCTTCAGCTCAGGTCATAGTCCCAGAATGCTGGGATCAAGCTCTATTACCAGCTCCCTGCTCAGCAGGGAATCTGCTTCTCACTCTCACTCTCCCTCTACCCCTCCACCCTGCTCCTGTGCCTGTATGCTCTCTCTCTCTCAAATAAATAAATAAATAAAATTTTTTAAAAAATGAGAATTAGGAAAAATTTACAAAGCCTCAATGTGAGCCAAAAGTAAAACTATATATTCTGAACTACCACAGAAACAAAATAACATCTCTACCTGAAAACAATGTTTTTTTATGAACACTTTTTAAAAAATGTTCTACACAATTTGACAGAATTATTGATTGACTATTAAGATCCAGTGGTGGTTTCCTGCTCAATAAAATTGTTTTTGTTTATAAGTTCATATTAGAAATAAATTTCACAGTGTAAAATCCATATTTCAATATTCAACATATACGTTAATATATTACATATACACATATATACATATATGTATATATAGGTGTCTATACAAATTGATTTAATGAAAAGTTGTGAACAAAGATGTAATAAGAAAAATAGAAGTTTACAGAGTAATTATGTAAAATGGGATAGAATAATTAATAAACAACACAGAATATTTTTATTTTTATAAGTATCACAACTTCTTTGCATATGTACTATTCAAAAAGTGATAGTAAATCAAAGTAGTTATTTGAATTTATTTTTCAAATTATTTTATATTAACAAGGAAATTGTCAAATCAATGGAATTTTCCTTTCTCGTAGCAATGTTTTCCTGGAGTATGGGGTTTTTTTGAAACAATAAGTATTCTCAGTCAAAATACTTGGATTCAAATATCATGAGTTTTGTTTTGATCAAAGACAAAAAAGATGGAAAAAGATCTAAATAGATATTGGTGTTATTAAAAAGAATTTATTCCTGCCCAATTCACAAGATAAATCAGAAAAACAGCCCACAACACAGGGCAGATAAAAATTAAAAAACAAATATATATATATATAAACAAATATATATAATATGTATATATATGCATATATACATATATACATATTTATATATATACATATATATACAATATATATACATATACATATATATATTTCATATTAACATGTAGAGGATTTCCCTAGAAATACAGCATTTTATAGCATTTTTCCCCACTTTGGTTGTTTTTTTATTCTATTTATTTTTTTGGAGAGAGAATGAGAGAAAATACATGTGGGGGATGGGGGACAGAGGGAGAGGGAGAGAGAGAATCTTAAGCAGGCTCCATGCCCAGTGTGGAGCCTGACATGGCACTCAATCTCCTGACCCTGAGATCATGACAGGGGTTGAAATCAAGAGTCAAATGCTTAATGAACTGAGTCACCCAGGCATCCCTATAAATATACCAGTTTAAAGTCAGCTGTGTCTCTAAAAATAGGAGTTCCTCTTTTAAAATGTTTGAATATAACTGACAAATAAATGATCCATGCACTTAGTAATTTCTATTATCATTTTGTGTTAAATCCCAAAGTAGTCTTGAAATAAGAGTAGATAGTGCTATAAAAATCAGAAATGCCAGGGTCTACATTCATCCTCTGCTACTCCAGCTAGTTAAATTTTGTGATCCTAACGATCATTCAATTATACATTTAAAAAGCACTTATACAAAACTATATGCCGTAGAATTTCATGTATATCATAATTAATGGCAGTGAGATGGATAGGTAAACAATCATACAATCAACTATGGATGCTATGAAATTTCTACATACTAGGACATAGTGTATGGAAAACAAAATGTTGGAAACAAGAGTACATTGTCTCTTCACCTGAAGGGATGCTGCAAAAAAGAAAAAAGAAAAATGACCTGGTCCAATCCCTTTGTAAACGGGGAAATTACAGCCCTTCTGATAATCACACATGCGTGGTACTAGGTAATAGGAGAATCCTTAGATTTGAAATGCTTTTCCACAGTACGCTTCACCTGTTCAAGACTGCTTGTGGAGAATAAACTTGTTATTTAAGGATCTATTATGAAACAACTTAAGAAATGTAATATAAACTACATAATTAGCAGGATATAACTTTTAGATGTTTCATGAACAAAACAGTTTCCTTTTGTGTTAATGATGACCTACATACATCATTTAGGGATCACAAATGTTAAAACCAAACTAGAAAACATCCTAATACAGCAAGAAACAATCAGAGGAATGTGTGGGAAGTCCTGTACTTCACCATGATTATTCACCTATGTTTCAAATTTACTGTAAGTTTAGAAACTTTGAGATATTAGCAAACTTTGTTATTAGCTAAGAGTTCCAATTTTTGTGACATTTAACTATTCCAGGTTGCCAGTTATCTGAGTTTGGCAATCTGGTTTGAAAGAAAGGATTGTAAGATTTGTTTTGAAGCTGGTTGAGCAAAGCAATTACTCTGTATTTACATAGATTGTATATTCGTGGGTATTGTAATGGATGGTTTAATGGAGATTACAGAACTTAATACTCCAAGTCCATCTACTTCTTGGCAGTACCACTGTAGTGTAAATAGTGTACATACCTAAGAGATAAGCAAATCTTATGTGTAAATAGGTACACATCAGTTACTTAGAAAGAAAAGAGGAGTCTGGATTGATAGTTATTTTTCATTTCCTGTGCTATTTTTATTAGTTTACTGGGTTACCAAGTGGGCCAATAAAGGATATTCAACAAATAAATGACATATATGGATATGGATATTATAGATTTATATAAATATTATGGATTTATATTTTAGGTGAATATATATTGACCTTGATGTAGAGAACAAACTGGAAAAGAACATAAGCAGACACCAGTGACCAAATTTATGTATGCATTGCAGTGAGAGGTGCAGGGATATTATGATAGATTGGCAAACCATCCTATGTCAGGATTATGGATAAGTTAAGTAAGGTTCAGAATGGACATATTTACCTGTATTCCATAAGCAATACTTGTTAAAAGAGAGAAAGAAGTTATAAGAAGAGTCTTAGAATACCATAATTTTTCCCCACCCCACCCCACCCCTCCCTTTCCTTCTCCTATATCCATTGGTTTAGAGAATGGAAAGAAGGTTTTAGGATATCTGCCCTAAGGAGCTAGATTATGTGAATCCTCCTAAATATTACAAATATGCACATGACCGCTTCACATCAAACTTCTCTATAGCTGCAAAGTGGACATTACCAACAGCCAAACTCTTCTAGGAGCTCTTCTAAAGCTATATCAATCCCTTAATCTCTTAGAAAGTGACTGCAATTGCAAGCATGTGGGAGAGACTGAAGCATAAGGAAAGGACACATCATCCTGAAAAGCCAGAGGAAATTCATATCAAAGTACAATTTCAAACACAGAGAACTTACTATAAATAAGAGGTGGAGGGTGGGGAAAGGGGAGCATTTACAGGGGTTTCCATAATCTGATAGTCTTTGGAAGCACAGACAGTAGTAGCAAAGAATAGACCACTCCCTGCTCTACCTATGGACAGACAGACAGATGCACACACACAGAGCTGGGCTCTTGGGGCTCTTTTCCCATCAGACCGACATGCTGGGGACAGGGAACTAGGTAACGCTGATGCATGGGGGAAAAGGGTCATTTTTCTTGGCAATGACTGAGGATAAGCTGAGGCCACAATGCCACTGCATATGTCCAGTGTCTGTCTGGGCCCGTCTGAGGATCCTCTGTCCACTCCCTAAATTTGTGCACAAAGATGGAGGGTAGTCTAGCAGTTCATGGGCGTGGTCAGTGTTAATACATGGATCACTGAGGTCAATGGGTAGGATCAGGGATAGAGAGCTGAAGCATGAGGTGGGGGACCCCGACATTCATGGCCTCACACCACTATGCTGCCTGGCGAGTTACCTGATTGGGAGGAGATTCCCTCTACCTCCGACTTGCTGGGTGACCTGGATCAGCGTCCTTCCTTCTGTCTGGCCTCCCTTTCCTCACTGTGAAGACCTTAGCCTGGTCCAAATGCAGATGAGGCCCTCGGGACAGGCCGTGACAATGCAGTCCTCCAGGAAAAGACTATCTTGGTGAATTCCAGGGTGTCCAGCAGTGGCACCTCATGGATACACAGCGCTGTGCCCACGCCTAGGCTGGGGTCAGCGGGCTAAGGAGCACCAGGCCTCCTGGCATGTCCCCTGGTGCATGCCTCCACCACTGCTCAGGCTGGTGTTGCCAAGAAAACCTGAAAGGAGTGTCCTCCTCAGCAGCCCGCTGCATTCAAGGACTGAGTGGACAGAACAGAGAGCATGCTGGGAGCCAGGGCAGGAGGCACCCGCGGGCATGCGCAGTGTGCTGGCAACGTGGCCCCCAGAACTGCGCATGCGGCTACGCCTCAGCAGAAAGCGCATCCTCCGCGAGCTCTCACCTGCCAGTGCCTCCTGGCCGGCTGGAGCTGGCAGGGTAAATGGAAGAGCCGTTTTGGGCGGAGCAGAGAGCAGCTGAGCCTTGGTCGATAGCTCCAAGCTCTTCCTCCTCCTGTGCACTCCCTTCTCATCACCTGTGGCTGTCACTACCCACTAGGTCCTGAAGGAGGAAAGTACCAAGGCCACAGTTTTGACTCAGGACCAGTGGCTATGGTGCAGATCACCATGGGGCCCTTGAAGAAGGGCCCCGTGGTGACAAGGTCATCTTTGCCACTTGTCACCATATAGCAGCTCGCAAGGCTTCATTCAGAACACACAAAACCGAACCTCCAAAGTAGCTCTTTATGAATGCACACAGGAGCGGGAAGTGAGAGCAGAAGGAGCTCTGGCAGCAGTTCTGGCCGACACCGGCTAGGTGCGGGCTGCAGGTGAACTTGCTCAGTGTCCCTCACCCAGCGCCTCCTTGGTCAGTTAGAGTCCTTGTTCTTGGCCCTGTAGACGTGGAGCCCTGGGCCCCAAGTCAGCAGGCTGTATACTGGACCTGGCTCAGGTGCACAGGTCTCTGTCGTTGTACAGGTACCAGTAGCCACTGCCAGGTTATTAGGGACAGGCTCTAGGACTCGGGCAGCCCCTTCATGTGTGTTCTTGGTCTTGTCCATCAGCCATTCCTCTTTAAATAGCTTGCCGGTGTCCTTCTTGGTTCTCTAAGGGAGAACCCCACCAGCAGGCAGATGGTCTCTGTGACAGCAGTGAACTAATTCAAGTCTTGGCAAGTTAGCTGGATGCCCTTATAGATAATATAAATGAACAAAAAGACAGGATGACTTCCTTGAAAATTAGAGCTGACACTATAAGGAGAAATACTGGAATGAGAAGTCTACCTGACTCTCAGAGAAATAATAATTAAGAGATAATTCCCTTCAGGGATTATAAAGAAGATATAAAGAAAAGTCAGGGAAATAAGAAAGGACTATAAGGGTGGCGCCTGGGTGGCTCAGTGGGTTAAGGCCTCTGCCTTCGGCTCAGGTCATGATCTCAGGGTCCTGGGATCGAGCCCCGCATAGGGCTCTCTGCTCAGCAGGGAGCCTGCTTCCCTCTCTCTCTCTGCCTACTTGTGATCTCTGTCTGTCAAATAAATAAATAAAATCGCAAAAAAAAAAAATTTAAAAAAAAAAAGGACTATAAGAAAACTCAAATTTCATGAGTGATATGTCCGTGCTAAAGATAAGAAAATCCTAACTAACATAGAATGTAAGAATAAACATTTTGCCCCTATTGGAGAGGGAAAAAAATGAAGTAATCAAAATTATGAAAGAGGTAATAAATACAAAAGATATCCCACCTGTACTGGTAAATACTCATTATCAGCAATATTTTCAAAGTTTATAACTCAAAATTTTTAAATAATTATGGATAACATTATGAAAACTTGTTTTTAGAAAACAAGATATTTTTTCAAGTAGTATTTGACTTGGCTCTTATACTAAATCACAAATCCAGGAATGAAATAGTATGGCGAAAAAAATGATACCTTTACTAAATAAGGAAGTGACATGATTAAACAATAATCTAAAGAATTATTTACATTGAGGCATAAGGTTTAATTTAATTACCAAAAGATGAACATATAGTAAAACACCCTATGTAATGGTTAACCAAGGTCTTATATTAACCAGTGTTTGAAATAACTGAAGTCAAATTCTTTTAAATTCCTTCCTATGTAGAAAGGATTAGAACACTCAAATTAAAAATATAGGTAGGGGTGCCTGGGTGGCTCAGTGGGTTCCCAAAAGCCTCTGCCTTCAGCTCAGGTCATGATCCCAGGGTCCTGGGATTGAGCCCCTCATCAGGCTCTCTGCTCAGTAGGGAGCCTGCTTCCTCCTCTCTCTCTCTGCCTGCCTCTTTGTCTACTTGTGATCTCTGTCTGTCAAATAAATAAATAAAATCTTAAAAAAAAATAGGTAAAGACAGGGTTTTTTAATACAGAAAAAATGGATCAAAAGCACATGGTTTACCTCTTAGGCCTGTCAAATAGTAAAGAAAACAAACCAATGATAATGTATAAAAAATAGAAAATAAAACAAAAGCAAAAATGTATTAATATAAAAGTGGTAAACATAAAGGTATTAGTAACATTAATATTAATATTATTATATTATATATTAATAGTAATATATTATATATTATATATTTATATATAATTTTTATATTTTATATATTATATATTAATATTAATATATTCATAAAGGTATTAGGAATGTTAATTGTTAACATACATGAGTATAAGTGAACTTTTATCATTATTAATAATTTTCAGATTTTACAATTGTATAGTACTCAAAATTCTACAACAAAGTAAGTGCTCAGTAAATATAATAATGATGACAATGTTGATCATTATAGTTTTCCTATAACATTTTTAAAAGCACACCTACTATATACATACACATGCACATAGATATGGAAAAGAAAATGAAAAGAAAATAAAAATAAGGCAGGCATAAATGTGTAATGAGTGAAGGGGCATCTTTTAAAATATCAATTGATGCTTTAGAGAAAGAATTGTATGGTGCAAAACAGAGGTAGGTAGAAAAGCCAGTGATTCAATCTGCCCTTTAAAAGCATAAAGCCTCCATGGAACACGAAGTTTTCTAGAGCATAGACATTGAATTGTAAAAAATTCTAATGAATCAGAACTTCTCTGTCTCAAGAATGTATAGAGGTTTCTCACTCTGGGGCGTAGAAAATCTGAGGTCCCTGAGAAATAGAACATATTATTGAGAATGGTGGCAGAACTGTCACAGTTTTCTGGAATCTAAGAGTAAGGAGCATCTCTGTCACTCCTGGGGTGGATTGGTTGTTTTATCAACATTTTGTGGGAGAAATAGTTTTCCAATGTAAAGGACCCTTAAATCCACAGAATTTTCTGACCCCCGGTTAAAACCAATTGAGTTAAAACCAGTGATTTCAGTATGCCCAAGTATGGTACTGAAGAACCAGCATACTTTTTGAACTTCTAGAAACTGCTGTTATGAACCAAGGTAACTCAGCTGCAATATGCTGGTATGCTATTATGATATAATGACAGTGACCTTCTAAGTAATAGCAATGTAGAAAACTGCCTAGCAAAAAGGAAAAGTCCAGTGTTTCTCACACACCATCTTAATAAAGATTTGACATTCTATTAGTCCTCTTGGAAAACGGTGGAAAAGATCGATATTCATGGAGCCCAATATTGATTTGGATTAAGTTTTGATATCTGAGAGGAATGGTGACTCATAAAACAAATTGAGTTTCCAAAACTTAAAAGAAAAACAGTTCTCATTTTTGTATATTTGAATCTCTGAAATGAAATTTTGTATCACTGACAACTATATAAAATATATGAATAATTGTATATTTAATCATGTTTTATCAAAATAAATATAAATTATATTTATTAATGACATAATTATATACCTATAAAATGAAAAACAGCAAAAATATGAATGAAATGGATGAATTTATAAGTACCCCAAATTTAAGCAACTTTTTTATTTTTCAATAATACCAACATAGAAAACTTATTAAAATATTCCATAAGAGCCTTGGGAAAAAAATTGTGACGTACTTAAAAATAATTTTAGCAAGAACATTGTTTGATCTAAAGAACACTTGAATAAACAAAGATATAAGATGAGTCGTAGTTGTAAAGATATAATTACTTCACAGACTAATATATATATATATATAATTGCAAAATTAAGAGGAATAAAAAGAGAAATTCACAAAATTAATAGTTTTAAAAAGCTGACCAAATACAAAATACAAACTATAAAATCACTATCATTCATATATAGAAAATAACCAGATGGAAATTATAATTGAAAAACATCCATTTTAGTAGGAACAACAAAATAGTATATTCATTAAACAAGAGGGATAATTTTGCTTTCAGAGGGAAAGAATTATGAGGAAGGTGATGATGGATTAGATTAC
>NC_081558.1:167733670-167751411 GCF_022355385.1 Mustela nigripes | reverse complement strand
AAAAAGAAGAGACTTCTGGGGTGCCTGGGTTGGCTCAGTGGGTTTGGCCTCTGCCTTCGGCTCAGGTCATGATCTCAGGGCCCTGGGATTGAGCCCCGCATTGGGGGGGGGGGTGTCTCTGCTCAGCAGGGAGTCTGCTTCCTCCTCTCTTTTAAAAAGAAGAGACTTCTGGGGTGCCTGGGTTGGCTCAGTGGGTTTGGCCTCTGCCTTTGGCTCAGGTCATGATCTCAGGGCCCTGGGATTGAGCCCCGCATCAGGCGGGGGAGGGGGGGTGTCTCTGCTCAGCAGGGAGTCTGCTTCCTCCTCTCCTTTAAAAATATTTAAAACAAAACAAAACAAAAAGAAGAGACTTCCTTTTCTCTTCATTGTACATATAAATTGAAAATAAAATCATGCAGTCCATTTTCCACTTACAAGTAAGGGAAGGTAGTTTGGCGCAGACTTCCATCTGGAAACACTAGAATATCTGAATAAACTGAGAAAAAAATTATCTAGGAAAAGCACTAGTCTAGAATTATATAACCAGCAAAATACATCCTTCAAAAAAGAAAGACCAAGAAAGGAGATGAAAAAATGGTAACTCGAGGGCGCCTGGGTGGCTCAGTGGTTAAGCCGCTGCCTTCGGCTCAGGTCATGATCTCAGGATCCTGGGATCGAGTCCCGCATTGGGATCTCTGCTCAGCAGGGAGCCTGCTTCCCTCTCTCTCTCTCTGCCTGCCTATCTGTCTACTGTGAACTCTCTCTGTCAAATAAATAAATAAATAAAATTTAAAAAAAAATGGTAACTCGATGAATCAACCATAGTAGCTATAGTAAACCTAGATAAAGTAGAAAATTAATTCTGTAGGACATTGGGCAAAGTGAAATATAAGGCAAGGAACATTAAAAAAGGGATGTCATCATTAATTTAATGTGTCAACTTGGCTGCATCATAGGGTCTCCAGGTATCAAACTATACATTATTTCTGGATGTGTCTGTGAAGGTATTTCTAGATGGAATTAGCATCTGAATTGGTGGATTCAATAAAGCAGTTTGTTCTCCCCAACATAAGTAGGTACCATCAAATCTATTAGGGGCCTGCATAGGACAAATTGATGGGGGAAGTTTTTGTTTCCTGCCTGCATGTTTGAATTGAGACATCTCATCTCATTGTCTTAGGTCCTCCAACTAGGATTTACATCAGCTCCCCTGGTTCTCAGGCTTTTAGACTTAGACTGAATGATACCACTGGTTTTCTTGGATCCCAGTCTTGTAGACAGCAGATCATAGGACTTCTTGGCCACCATAGTCATGTAAGTTAATTCCTGAAATAAATATATAAATATAATATATCCCCCCCCACACACACATACATGTTTATGTTTGTAATATATTAGAGAATCCTGCCTTATATAAGGGCTATTTTACAATGATAGTGAACTTAATCCATCAGTAGGATTCTAGGTCAGTATTCATCCCAAAATATAGCTTCAAATATATAAAAAGCAATATATATATATATATATATATATATATATATATATAAAGCAAACCTTAGAAAAATAGGCTAATTGACAACTATTTTAGAGACATCAATATCCCTCTCTCAAAAGTTGATCAAAAGAATAAATTTAAAAATTATAAAGATATAAAAATTCTGAACAACACATAAAAAATGGAAATAACAAATAACATTCAAAAATACTAGAAAATGCCACATTGAAAGTGATTATTTTGAAGTAATCATAGATTTAAAAAAACTCATAGCAGAGATTATAACATTTGTTGGAATGTTTGATAATAACTATATAATATATCCAATTTTTGCTTCTGGCCAAATGGAGCAACAGGGTCTGTATTTATCCTCCTGCGGGAAACAACTAAGAAACTGGGCAACCTATGTGAAACAATAGGTTTTTTTTTTTAAGGTTTTTGTTTTAATTCTAGTATAGTTAACGTACAGTGTTATATTAGCTTCAGATATACGAGATAGTGATTTAACAGTTTTGTACTTTACTCGGTGCTCATGATGGTAAGTGTACTCTTAATATCCTTCACCTATTTCACCTATCTCCCCACCCATTTCCCCTCTGGTAACCATCAGTTTATTCTCTGTTGTTAAGAGTCTGTTTCTTTCTTTTTTTTTTTTTTTTCTTTGTTAATAGTTTTGAAGATGCTGAACGTCAGGTGTAGTGTAAGCCCTGATTTTTCTTTTTTGTATTTCAAGTGTCTTACTTAGGCTTCAGTTGCCAAGGTATCCACTTTAAAGACAGTTATCTCAAACACACTGCCATTCACATAACAGATAAAGAGTTATCTTGATACTCCTTTGTTTAACAATTTTTGGTTGATTTAGATAACTGACCATTTAGATACTTTTTTTCTTCCCTTTTCTTCCTGTGTTTCAGTTTCCACTCTTAAGTTTTAATTTCACCAATAAAGAGTTGAACCCATGAACTCTAGGCCTTCCAATCCCAACTCCAGTAAAAGCAGAATCCCAGGCTAACTCACTTGCTCTCTCTTCCCCAACAACCAGCAGCCTCATTTTGGGGTCCTATGCATGCCATGTATGCTACAGGACTTGTGAGCTATAAACCTTGTTTCTTTCAGTTTACTGATAGTTCTAACTAAGGAGGCTTACAATTATAATAAGAACCATAAGGGTCAGTCCAACCACAATACTGGTCCCAAACTGGGAACCTAGGAACCTGGTCCAGGTGAGTGCTTTCTGGCACTCCTAGCCAATAGCGGAGCTGTCAATAAGCTGAGACCACACAACAATTCAGGCAAGGAAGCAGAATGATCTCTGAGAGACAGAAAGCAAATCTGATATGTTCTAAGACTCCCCCAGCTCACTGCTTGAAGAGATTTTCACGCTCTGAGGAAAAAGGACGAATCTAGGCTGAGCTTGGCCAACTCCTTAAATAGAAGTAAAAGAGCTGAGGGTCCAAGGATAGCAAGACTCCTTGATGGCAAGACTTCACAAAACAGAGTGCCAGAGAAGAGAGAACTGCATACATAGAGAAATCTGGGGATGTGCAGAGGACCCTATTGGAGTATTCAACAGCATACCCTATACATATCTGAGGGAACGTTCTAAAGTAAGGAAAACTACCCCCAAAAAAGATTAGTAGGACCAGTGTTTGAAAAGTTTCAAGAGCCCAGAGATAGTGCCTGTTTACTAATACAGCTTTATAACTCACAAGACATTGAGATTATTCAAAAGTGTCTTGCCTTTGTAATGGGGAATAATCACCCTTAAGGAAGTGAGTGCTCTGGTTTGATAATTATGTGAAGCTCATGGATATTTCATACATTGCTGGTGCTAGTAAATTACAGCCACAGTGGAAAAGTCATAGGAAGTATCAACTAGAGCTGAATGTGTGCTATGATTAAAAATTCCACATATAAACACCTAGAAAGAAATGTGTGCTGATGTTTACCCCACAACATGGGGAAAAAGAATTTTGCAACGGTACTGTTCATGATATTTGAAAACTGAGAATTGCCCAAAAGTGCACAAACAAAAGAATGGATTGTTATATTCATACACTGTACAATACTGAAATTAATATATTACAATTACCTATAATCACATAGAAGAATTTTACAAGTATATTTTAAGCAAAAGAAACAAGCCATAATAGATTATAAAATGTAGTTGTCGTTTACATAAAGTTCAAACAGACAAAATCCTAATAATCCTACTAGCTAATAATAGCTAATACTTATATTGATGAGCTTAAAAAAGGGTCAGAGAAGCCATGCCAAATTCTTTAGTTTAGATAGCAACCTTGTGTGTTTCTTTTTGCTAAAACTCATCTTTCCCTTCACCGTGTTAGAGTTTATCACATATTCAACTTTTGGATAGCAATATCTGTATATCTAAAATCACACATAGCCTAAGAATTTCCAGAAATTAACTCATACATTTCTCCACTAACAAATTATCTCATTCATGCTCTATTCGAAGACTATATTCTATGCCTAGAGTATTTCACCTATAGGCAACTGTTGCAAGTAACTTGGAAAATAATTATTTAACCCCCTGTGATTTTCTCCCAGATGTCTCCAAAGTGTAGCTGTTCTTTTATTTATCCATAGTACTTCTGCCTTACCTCAGGTTCTTATTGTCTCTTAATTAGATTGATACAATAGTCTTTTGATTTATTAGCTTCTGGTATTAGCCCTTTTCTATCATATTTATACACTTTCTATCAGTATGGTCTAAATTTCAGATTTGTATTTTCAGTTCAAAATGGCCAACCACAAATTTAAACTACTTCTCTATCCACCCAAAGGCAAACATATGAAAACACAAAAGGCCTGAAGATACGAAAGCCAACTAAAATAAAATCTGAAGAACTCCTGAACTATAAAAAGAAGATTTTTATCAGATTTGAGTTGAAGAAACATGTGAAGGTACAGGCTAAGAATTGTTGTTAATTGTAGCAACTCCTAGGTCAAACCTAGAAAGTCTTCATATTAGTCAATAGTCTCCCTTTCTGCCTTGAAGGAGATTCAACATCAGCAGTGATTTGTATTCTCTAGGCTAATTGCAATTCACTATGGAAAGTAAGTACTTATCTGGCTGGGTCATAAATGGGAAGCAGAGCAAAAATGGGAAGCAGTTCTCAAAGGGTATAGAGAAAAACTAACAGTCCTTCCAAGCAGGAAAACACTTTGTTTTGTTTGTTTAAGTAGGCTCCATGCCCAGCATGGAGCCCAACATGGGTCTTGAACTTATGATCCTCAGATCAAGACCTGAGCTGATGAGACCTGAGCATCGAGAGTCAGAGAGTCGACCTACTGAACCACCCATGCACCCCCAAGGAGAAAAATATCTTAAACTGCTTCATTTTTAGAGTAAAGCCCTCTGTAATCTCTCAAATATTGACCCCCCCCCCCCAACCTACCTGTGTACAAGAAATTCTGTTAGTTGATAACTCCTGATTTCTTTTACTCGAATCCTTATTGGGGATCCATACAGGATCGTAAAGGAAATATGACTTGAAATTAAAATAATAATAATAATATCAATGTGGTAAAAACTATTGAGGATTAAATTAGGATTATTTGTTTCTATCATCAATGCCATCTCTTGTTTCTATTAATACACACAGGAAACAACTATTCAACAATTCAACAACTATTCAACAACTCCGTTGAAACTATGAACTGTTATTTTCTGTGTAACTATTACATTATACTTAATACCTTTCTTGAGGAAAGGAGAATTGATGGATTTGTTATAGGTGTGAGTCTGCATTGAGTGAATGGAGGTCTTTTGGATTCCCCACAAGATTTAGGTGGAGATCTGAGCTCAAATAAAGATAGCCAGAAGGTAACCAGCAAGCACAAATTAGTTTATCGAAGCAAAAGTATACTTCCAAGGTGGGAGAGAGGGCCGGTTAGTCAAGATGGAATGACCCCTTGGTCATCCATTTGAAATTGGATATTATTGGGTCTCTCTGGGCTGGGAGGGGCTGTGAAGTACATTGGGGTGGTCTCTAATGGTGGCTGTTTCCAATCATTTGGGAGAAGGAATTTTTGGCCCTATAATGTTTTGTACCAGAAGGTCAAGGCAGCCTTTCTCCATTAGCCCAGCTGTATTAAAATGCAAATGTGTTATAATTAGTCTAGGGGTTACCCTGGGGCAGAGGTGGTGGAGGACAGCATATGTTCTGCACCTGTGTCTCTTGATCTGCCAGTCCCAAGTCTTGGAAGCTGTAAGGTCAAGATGTGGAACACTTGGGCTTATCATATGTAACTTTTTAAAATCACTTTCCTTGCCTCCAGCTCATGTCTCTATCATTTCCCTTAAAAAAATTGGAACTCTGCGTGGAGGCATTTCTTCCAGTGCTCATGTGTAGTTTCTACTTAACAGATTCAACATTTTCTTGAGATATAGTTAGCATTTTCGGGTGTCTTTAGCCTAGTGCAGGAGATGGGAAAAATTCCTTTTCCCCCGCAAGGTTCTTCCATCTAGTTTAGGAATTAAATTAACCTGAGACAGGTTAACAGGATAACAAACCAAAATTTTATTACCAGTGCACACAGACCTAATAATGAAATCAAGACCAAGAAATGATCAAGAAAAGCAGTTTTTTTTCATTTACATAATAGCTTTAATTATTTAAACATAAGATATTTAAGCATAGTTTCATAATTACAGAAGAACTACATAGCACTAGAAAAATTTTTTTTTCTCACAGAGATATGTTGGGTTTTTGTCCTTTTTTGTAAGTTTTTAATTTAATTCGTTTGTTAACATAGTGTTATATTAATTTCAGGTGTAGGATATAGTAATTTAATACTTGCATACATTCCCCTGTGCTCATCACAACGAACGCTCTCCTTAATCTTCATCACCTATTTAATCCATTCCCCCACCACCTCTGAAAGTAAGCAGTTTTTACACATTTTAAACAAAGGGATAATAAATTTGTGAGGAATTGATACGATAAAGAAAACAGATCTTTGCGAGCTTTAATTAGTAAGGAATTCTTAGCAGAATTTGGGCTGAGGTAGTAGATTAGTAAAAAGTAAGAAGGTTTGTTTCTACAGCTTTCTCAGCTTTAAAGTCCTTATCTCTGGTAATAAGGATATCTGTATTTCTTTTTTAAGATTTTATATTTATTTGACAGGGAACAAAAGTAGGCAGAGAGAGAGAGAGGAAGGGTCCAGGCTCCATGCTCAGCAGGGAGCCTTCAGGTCTCGATCCCAGGACTCTGGGATCATGACCTGAGCCAAAGGCAGAGATTTAACCAACTGAGCCACCCAGGTGCCCCAGGGTATCTGTACTTCTTAGGACAGAGAGAATCCTTTCCGTATGGGAGAGGTATTTCTTGCTTTCAGAGGGGCAGAGGAGAATCTGAATATCCCTGTTCCAGCTGTTTCACAAGTAACTTCAATTCAGAGTTATCAGTATGCTATTGTAGCACGTTTTGGGGTGACCTGTTTTGGGCCCCTGTGCTAGAGAGGATGTTTTTAGTTTTTAAGTAGACAAGATAGGCATTAGACACATATGAAATAAGCTTATACGATGATTGCAAAGTCAGAAGATTGCAAAGTCATGGTTTTAAAAGTCAGTGAGGGGGCGCCTGGGTGGCTCAGTGGGTTAAAGCCTCTGCCTTCGGCTCAGGTCATGATCCCAGGGTCCTGGGATCGAGCCCCGCATCGGGCTCTCTGCTCAGCAGGGAGCCTGCTTCCTCCTCTCTCTGACTCCCTCTCTGCCTACTTGTAGTCTCTGTCTGTCAAATAAAATTTAAAAGTCAGTGAGTACCCATCAGTAAGTATTCAAGAAATTATTGCTGCTTGCTTGGGGGCAGGCACAGTCTTAATTCATGAGGACCATATGATTTATTTGGAAAATCAAGGCTAATATATGTGAAAGGATAGACATATACTGAAGGGCTATTTTGTAATACTAGCACCTAGTGCAATAGGAGTCAAATGTATACAGTTTTGCCTTTATTCATCATTAAAGATAAGAATGGAGATTGGTCTTAAAGGATGACTGTGATTAGAGCTTGGGAGATGTGGGAAAGAACCATGATTTTCCTAGAAAGAATAATGAAGAAGGTAAAGAAATATACATGTTAGATAAGGTTCCAGAAATAAATATTTTAAGTTTGTAGGCTGCCACATATAGCCTTTGTCATATGTTTTCCTTCTAACCCTTAATCATACAAAAATATAAAAAAGGAAGGAAAAAGGAAGGAAGAAAGGAAGGAGAAAGAAGAAAGAAAGAAAGAAAGAGAAAGAAGTCACATTTTTTGCTGTGGAACTCTTTATAAATAGTGTTTATAATAGTTTATAGTCAGTGTTTATAATAGTTTATAATAGTGTTTATAAATAGTCAACTGTTTATGAATAGTCAGATTTGGCCAATAGACCATAGTGTGCCAATCCCAAATTTAGAATGACTGTGGAATTCTGCCTGATGGGATTGGGAGTTTAATACTGGACAATAATGGTAGAGAAGGTTGGAAAGAAAAGATGAAGTCATTATATTAAGCTATATTACTAGGAACATTGAAAGCCAGAATGAGGCATTGGATTTGAACTTTGATTTTATCCCCTAAATATAAGGTGAAAGTACTTATACTCCAATTAATTTCAGGTATCTTCTAGGTTAAGCCAAATTATTCTTCTCATTTGATCCTAGGAAATCAAATGGAGGGTGTTTAATTAAATGGGAACATTAAATCAAGTTTTGTTTTATCTCTTATTGGGTAGAGCCAAAGCATTCCTTTTTAAAAATTTCTATTGCTTCTGAAAGTACACCTTTTAATGAAATTCAGTGACTGCTGGTGTTAATATGTTGACCTTGGATGTTCTGATGCACGGATTAAATGAAGACCATATGGGTTGGTTTTCTTTGGAGATGTTGTGTATTTTGTACTTGTGATGTTAAGAGGACTGTTATTGAAACTCAAATCCTAAATTTTCTATTTGCTCACAGTTGGGATATCCCTAGGTGCTGATAAGAGTTGTCACAGCTCTCTGGTAAAATTTTAGAGGTTTCAAAAGTTTCTGAATCCTCACAACATTTTTTTTTTTATCTATACTTGTGAATTCCCTAGGCAGTGACTTTCCTAGTAGGATATATGAGAATGAACATATGTGATATATAATCCATATTTTACACATGTGAAATTCTTTGTTAAAATCTGGATTTTTCATTCTGTTAAATCAATTTCTTTTATGTTTAAATGTTATGGAAATATGGAGAAATATAGAAAATAGAGATAATCTCAGAAAAAGTTCTAGTAGTAAAACTTTCACAGAAATGAATAAATGATTTTGATGATAATATGAGAAAAATATATAATAGTATATAGAATTGCTTAGGAAATTAAGTGAAACAGAGTAATGTGAGATCATGATTGATAAAAGAGAGAGAAAAATACTGTTAATTGACATCAAGTTGCAATTTTTTAGTAAAATATCTCAGTGAACTAATAAAAAATAATATCTGGATAAATTTAATTTCAAAGGGTCTGTCAGTAAGTATGAAAGTTTACAAATGGGGAATTAGAAGAGAAATCAGAAAGCACAGAGATGATTGAAACAAATTATAAATAAATTTGGTTAAAGTTACTTAGACATGTATGTTTTCTGTTTTTTAAGATTTTATTTATTTATTTGACAGAGAGAGAGACACAGTGAGAGAGGGAACACAAGCAGGGGGAGTGGGAGAGGGAGAAGCAGACTTCCCGCTGAGCAGGGAGCCCCATGTGGGGCTGGATCCCAGGACCCTGGGATCATGACCCGAGTTGAAGGCAGACGCTTAACGACTGAGCCACTCAGGCACCCCAGACATGTATGTTTTAAATCTACAGAATTTAAGACTCTGCTAAAGCAAATTTGCTTACATATAAGTGTAAATCTTAGGCAAAAAATTTCCCTCAGAATCTAGACTCATGATTATTTTGTGAGTGCATGAGAGAAATGTAATCTGAGAAAGCTTTCTAGACATTTATCAGAAATGTAATGTTGTATTCCAGAAGTCAATTTATGGGGAAAATTGTAATGTTATACTTGTTCTGTCATTTATCATATACATATTATATATTATTTTGCCTACCTAAATATTTTCTATTTTTTAAAAGTTCATGATATGTAAAATGAATTTGAAAGTGCTAATTACAGAAATGAGAATGTCAGGATAATGAAAAATTGATAAGATTAAAAGGGAGAAACTAGGACATATTAAAATATGTAATAGATATTTTAATATAAATTAAAATATCAGCAAAAAGTGTGGAAATTAAGTTCTCACTATATAAATATAGTTGAAATTTTTTATTTACAAAATTTTGTAAGTGTGAAATAGTGATTTTTTAAAAGCCAGATAATTTTTCATGGCCCAAAATAGTTCACTTTTCTTCATACCAGTGAATCTTTATTACCCAGTCATTTCAATCATCTGAATGCAGAGGAAAAGCTCACTGAAGTGGGAGTTAGGGATTGTGGAGGCTGAGCACAACCTCCTCACCAGCACATTCATTTGTAATATAGTCATCTTTTTATTTTCTTAATTATTAATTAACTAATATTTCTTTTTCCACTCTACCTGAAAAGCATACTTACTTATATTTTCTGGAATGCCAATCCATAGTGTCTTGGAGGGGATGGACTAACAAATAAATAATTACAATGTGCCTTTATATTTTAATAGAAAAAGGTGCAGGTAAAGGAAAGACATAAATTATGAGAGTAGAGATAGGAGAGGGGCACCCGGGTGACTCAGTGGGTTAAGCAACTGCCTTCGGCTCAGGTCATGATCCTGGAGTCCTGGGATTGAGTCCCACATTGGGCTCCCAGCTCCATGGGGAGCCTGCTTCTCCCTCTGACCTCCCCTCTCATGCTCTCTCACTCTGTCTCTCTGTCTCTCAAATAAATAAAAAATCTTTAAAAAAAAAAAAGATAGGAGAAAATCATCAGAATGTTATCACTGAATTTAGGTAGTATTAAAAGAGTCATAGGATTTTGCCAGGGAGAAAAGATAAGTTGCCTATAATACTAAATATTTCTGTTTGAGGACAATGAATTGTGCTTCCAAAATCCAACTTTAGTGCAGATGTTTTATAAGTAAACAAAAATATATTTATATACATCTATCTATATAGGCAGATATATAAAACAATCATAAACATATTTAAACATGTGTACAAACATACATGTATATGTATTTTCATTTGCATTCTGATTTGCTATGGCTTCCATCATCAATCAAAATTTCAGACATTTCATTATTCAGTGTACACATTTATTATGTTTAATTCTGTCTACTGGAAAATTGACAGTATAGGGCAAAGTCCCTAAGCACTTTCAGGTTTTTTGTTGTAAAAGAATAGCTGAAAGAGTTTTAGACAATATAGGAAAACAATCCTTTTTTTAATTATTTTTCCTTTAGATTCCAGTTAGAATTAAGAAGTTGAATCAGCAATCTCTCTTCCATCCCTACCATACACAGACATAAATGTATTAAATATTAAAATGCAAAATAAAGATGAAATAAATAAAGCTAAAACTAAATTTTAAAAGGTTGAATCTATGGATAAGTTTAACTCAACTTCCCTGATATCTAATATATAATGTGTATATTTATTCAAGATGCTTTTTAATAAAAAATACCCTTTGTATATTCATTATCTGTGCAGTCCCTATTAATGTTTCTTATTTGCAGAAATCACCATATTTTGACCAGTGATTTCATTTTGGTATTACTTTTGATGGAAATTATTTTTTTTCACATCTTGAAAATAAACCATTTACCTTTCCAGAACAATTCTAGCAAAATCATTTAGTGGTGCCATCACCTTAATTTATTCTTTGATTTCTTCTGAATTTCATGAAGTTTTCATGTAGTTGACATAGTGAAGTTTCAATTCTAAGATCAGATTGATGTATGTATGTCCTGAAAAGGTAAATAGGCATGTTTAGCCAGAGGGATATTAAAATATATTTAGTATAGATGACCAAGATTTTCTTTTTGTTCATACGTTTAAAACCTACTTAGTTATCTTTCATTTTTCCTTTGCTTCTAATTGTTAAAAATAAAAAGAGCAAGAAACTTACAAAATTTTGTTACCATGGTGATTAATATTTAGAGCTTATGAGAAACAAAATTCCAGCCAACCAAAGAGAAGCAAAAGAAGAGGGAGGAAGAAGAATATAATACAAATAAAATAGAACAAAAGAAAATAAACATTATAACATTAAGAAGAAATTTAGCCAAAGATTTGTAAGTAGCATGACACTTCGGACATGAGAAAAATGACTTCTCTTTAACCATCTGCATTAGGAAATATACTTGTCTTTTCAGTGAGATGGCTGCTTTATCAACTGTTATATATTTGATGAATCTATTTCTCAAATTGATGCTAAAATGCAATTTTGAACTTTTTAAAGCAAGACCTGCATATCACAGCAGGGGTGAGAGAAGAAGTTGAAGGTCAAAGGGGAAATTCCTTGTGATAGATTTTGTTTTTGCAAGTTATGCCAGTATCTACAAAACCGCCAGTTTCGCTCTCAATGACGAGGACACAATAAAAGGATTTAGAAGAGGGCTTGGTAGCTACCCATAATCTGATGTAAAAACTACTATGCAAAAAAAAAAAAAAAAAAAAAATCCTCCCCATCACACCATATATATTTTTCATTAAATTAAGCATAATAATATTTCTTAAAATAATAATTAAAAGTTGGACTATTCTTTTTATTAAATATTCAATGTAATTTATTTTTTAATTCTTATATATTCTGAAATAATTATCAGCAAGCCTCACATTAGTATACTTATTTTAAATAGAAGAGAAAGACCTATTAAAATTCAAGTGTATGGGATGAAACAAAGTATGTTCAACAAAGAGGGTACTGGAGAGATCAAGTACAGAAATATTTCATTGTATTTGGATAGAGTTAGTATTCAAGTTCATATGTTACTCTATTTAAATTAATGTTCTCACCATTCAAATGATAAATGCCTTTTATGAGAGCAAAGCCTCCTGAGTTTGTCATGAATATGTGTAAATATGCCTTCTTCAACCCTCAAATTCTCAGGCATTAGAAGAAAGAGTACTGTTGTATAATGGAATGATCAAACGATCAATCTACTAAAGGTTTGAAAGTTTAAGCTCTGAGGGCGCCTGGGTGGCTCAGTGGGTTAAGTCGCTGCCGTCAGCTCAGGTCATGATCTCAGGGTCCTGGGATCGAGTTCTGCATCGGGCTCTCCACTCAGCGGGGAGCCTGCTTCCTCCTCTCTCTCTCTCTGCCTGCCTCTCTGCCTACTTGTGATCTCTCTCTGTCGAATAAATAAATAAAATCTTTAAAAAAAAAAAAAGAAAATTTAAGCTCTGATACAAATAGTATAACAATTTCACCACACGACCTTCAAAGTTTATTTAAAATTTTGGAGTCTTTTTTTTTTTTTTTAATAACTTGAGAGCTTTGGTTTAAATAGTCTGCTTATATGCGAAGCTTGATCTTTTAGAAATTGACATTGTACTAATAAGAATCTTGAGTTACTTTTCATATTTTAAAGTCTTCTTTTTTTTTTTTTAATTTTTTATTTTTTATAAACATATATTTTTATCCCCAGGGGTACAGGTCTGTGAATCACCAGGTTTACACACTTCACAGCACTCACCAAATCACATACCCTCCCCAATGTCCATAATCCCACCCATATTTTAAAGTCTTCTAAGAACATATCAAGTCTTATTACTTAAAACTGGAATTTTATCATGTAATATGATTTCTGATCATACGATTTTAGGTTATTGATTAATCAAGGATGGGAAAAAATACATGTGCTATTTTTTGGTAAATAAATATGTTGGAAATATTGCTCTTTGGGGAAGAGGACAATAAAAGCAATTTCTCTGAAGTGCTAAAATATAATATTTTTATATTTAACTGCTTTGCATGGTTCAAAGTTACTCTTTTTTTTTAAGTGTTATAATTTCCTGGGTTTTACTTATTTATTTGCTTTTAATTCTACATCAAATTTATCCAGTTTTGTATTTTCTTTTTTTTTTAACTTTGAAGATATGTCTATTTTAATTAAACAAACGACATTAAAATATTTTGAATATTGAATAATTTTTCAGAGCACGTGAACTTGAAAAACATTTGGGTTAGTTTCTTTCTGAGAGTTTTAGAATGCTGATACTTATTAGTGCTTGCCTTTAAGTCAATTATAAACACTTGTATAAATTTTAATACCATCCAGAGGTAGAAAAAATACTACATTTATAACATGTATGGGCATACATTTGAACACACAGAACAAACACAAACCAAAATCTTATGCCCATTGTTTTTACTATTTGTGGAGAGGGAATTATAGATCTGATTTCCAAATACCTTCTGCTCTTTTTTCTGATTAAAAAAATGTCCAGGGGCACCTGGGTGGCTCAGTTGTTGGGCAGCTGCCTTTGGCTCAGGTTATGATCCCGGGGTCCTGGGGTCGAGCCTCGCATCGGACTCCCTGCTCAGTGAGGAGTCTGCTTCTCCCTTTCTTTCTGCCTATTTGTGATCTCTGTCAAATAAATAAATAAAATCTTTAAAAAAAAAAAGTCCATATTTCAAAGAATGGCTCTTAGGTTCCAGAGAAGGTAGGGGTAGAAAATTTGCATTATAAAGGCATAATGACCATTTATGAGCTTTTTCCCCCAGAGGAACATTTTGGGACATAATGCCTTCTAATCAGAGGTGCTAGAGCCTGGGAATAAGAACAAGTCTAACAGTTTGTATTTTAAAAAGGTATCTTCCTTTGTCCCCTTTTTTCCTTCAGTCATGGGTGATTGTAGACTCTTTATATTTCAACAACATGAAAGAATGTATAGCTGTACGCAATAGAAAAAAATCCAAGTTATTTTTTAAGAGATTTGATATAATTGCTATTAAAAATGTTCCCCTTAAGCACAAGATAATTTTGTTCTAATATTCTGATTTTTTGGTAATATCTATAAGCATTTTGAGAAGAAAAGGGGAGGTTTTGAGATTAGTGAAGGTACATAGGCTTACATTTGTTTTCAGAGTTACAATTCTGGTTTTGCTGAGATTTGCAAAACAAAGACATTTTTGGTAAATTCTTTCTAAAGAACTAGATTACATGTTGAATATTAAGGAATTGATGTAGCATTCCCCCCCCCCCCTTTGGTGTAAGTGTAACTTTATTTTCTTTACAATGCTATACTAGTTTCAGGAGTACAGTATAATGATTCAATAATTCCATACATCACCTAGGGCTCATCACAAGTGTACCCTTTATATCCCATCACCTATTTAACCCATCCCCCACCCCCTCCCCTCTGATAACCATCAATTTTTTCTTTATAATTAAGAGTCTATTTTTGGTTCATGTCTCTGTTGCTCTTTTTCTCTTTTACTCCTTTGTTTCTTAAATTCTACATGGGAGTGAAATCATGATAGTTGTCTTCCTCTGACTTACTTAGCATAATACTCTCTGACTCCATCCATGTTGTTGCAAACAGCAAGATTTCATTCCTTTTTGTGGACGAATAATATTCTATTACATATCACTTCTTATTCATTTATCAGTGGATACTTGGGCTGCATTCATATCTTGACTATTGTAAATACAGTTGCTATAAGCGTAGGGGTGTATACATTTCTTTGAATTGGTGTTTTTGTATTCTTTGGGTAAATACCTAGTAGTTCATTGCTGGATAGTAGAATGGTTCTACTTTTAACTTTTTTTGTGGGGGGGATGACTTTTTTTTTAATCTTTATTTTTTTATTTTTTATTTTTTTATAAACAAATAATGTATTTTTATCCCCAGGGGTACAGGTCTGTGAATTGCAAAGTTTACAGACTTCACAGCAATCACCATAGCACATACCCTCCCCAATGTCCATAACCCCATGCCCCTCTCCCGACCCTCCTCTCCCCAGCAACCCTCAGTTTGTTTTGTGAGATTAAGAGTCACTTATGGTTTGTCTCCCTCCCAATCCCATCTTGTTTCATTTATTCTTCTCCTACCCCCCAAACCCCCCACACTGCATCTCCACTTCCTCATATCAGAGAGATCATATGATAGTTGTCATTCTCCGATTGACTTATTTTACTAAGCATGATACCCTCTAGTTCCATCCAGGTCATTGCAAATGGCAAGTAGTATTCCATTTGATGGCTGCATAGTATTCCATTGTATATACATATACCACCTCTTCTTTATTCATTCATCTGTTGATGGACATCTAGGTTCTTTCCATAGTTTGGCTATTGCTGATATAAACATTTGGGTGCATGTGCCCCTTTGGATCAATACATTTGTATCTTTAGGGTAAATACCCAGTAGTGCAATTGTGGGTTATAGGGTAATTCTATTTTCAACTTTTTGAGGAACCTCCATGCTGTTTTCCAGAGTGGTTGCACCAGCTTGCATTGCCACCAACAGTATAGGAGGGTTCCCCTTTCTCTGCATCCTCGCCGACATCTGTCAGTTCCTGACTTGTTCATTTTAACCATTCTGACTGGTGTGAGGTGATATCATTTTGTGGTTTTGATTTGTATTTCCCTGATGCTGAGTGATGTGGAGCACTTTTTCATGTGTCTTTTGGCCATTTGGATGTCTTCTTTGCAGAAATGTATGTTCATGTTTTCTGCCCATTTCTTGACTGGATTATTTCTTGTTTGGGTGTTGAGTTTGCTAAGCTCTTTATAGATTTTGGACACTAGCCCTTGATCTGATGTGTCATTTGCAAATATCTTCTCCCATTTTGTCAGTTGTCTTTTGGTTTTGTTAACTTTCCTTTGCTGTGCAAAAGCTTTTGATCTTGATGAAGTCAGAATAGTTCATTTTTGCCCTTGCTTCCCTTGCCTTTGGCAATATTCCTAGGAAGACGTTGCTATGGCTGAGAACGAAGAGATTGCTGCCTCTGTTCTCCTCAAGGATTTTGATGGATTCCTTTCTCACATTGAGGTCCTTCATTGATTTGGAGTCTATTTTCGTGTGTGGTGTAAGGAAATGGTCCAATTTCATTTTTCTACATGTGGCCGTCCAATTTTCCCAGCACCATTTATTGAAGAGGCTGTCTTTTTCCCATTGGACATTTTTTCCTGCTTTGTCAGAGATTACTTGACTATAGAGTTGAGGGTCTATTTCTGGGCTCTCAATTCTGTTCCATTCATCTATGTGTCTGCTTTTGTGCCAGGACCATGCTGTCTTGATGATGACAGCTTTGTAATAGAGCTTGAAGTCTAGAATTGTGATGCCACCAACGTTGGCTTTTTTTTTCAATATTCCTTTGGCTATTCAAGGTCTTTTGTGGTACCATAAAAATTTTAGGATTATTTATTCCATTTCTTTGAAAAAAATGGGTGGGATTTTGATAGGAATTGCATTAAATGTGTAGATTGCTTTAGGTAGCATAGACATTTTCACAATATTTGTCTTCCAATCCAGGAGCATGGAACATTTTTCCATTTCTTTGTGTCTTCCTCAATTTCTTTCCTGAGTACTTTATAGTTTTCTGAGTATAGATTCTTAGCCTCTGTGGTTAGGGTAATTCCTTGGTATCTTATAGTTTTGGGTGCAGTTGTAAATGGGATTGACTCCTTAATTTCTCTTCTGTCTTGTTGTTGGTGTCGAGAAATGCAATTGATTTCTGTGCATTGATTTTATATGCTGACACTTTTCTAAATTCCTGTACAAGTTTTAGCAGTGTTGGAGTGGAGTCTTTTAGGTTTTCCACATATAGTATCATATCATCTGTGAAGAGTGATAGTTTGACTTCTTCTTTGCCGATTTGGATACCTTTAATTTCTTTTTGTTGTCTGATTGCTGAAGCTAGGAATTCTAGTACTATGCTCAATAGCAGTGGTGATAAGGAACATTCCTGCCATGTTGCTGAACTTAGTGGAAAAGCTTTCAGGTTTTTCCATTGAGAATGATATTTGTGGTGGGTTTTTCATAGGTGGCTTTGATAATATTGAGATATATGCCTTCTATCCCTACACTTTGAAGAGTTTTGATCAGGAAGGGATGCTGTACTTTGCCAAATGCTTTTTTAGCATCTATTAAGAGTATCATATGGTTCTTGTTCTTTCTTTTATTAATGTGTTGTATCACATTGATTGATTTGCTGGTGTTGAACCAACCTTGAGCCCTGGAATAAATCCCACTTGGTTGTGGTGAATAATCCTTTTAATGTACTGTTGATCCTATTGGCTAGTATTTTGGTGAGAATTTTTGCATCTGTTTTCATCAAGGATATTGGT
>NC_081558.1:167631364-167733270 GCF_022355385.1 Mustela nigripes | reverse complement strand
TTTTTTTTTTTTGTTTTTTGGTTTCTATTTCATTGATTTCTGCTCTGATCTTTATGATCTCTTCTCTTTTCCTGCTGGGTTTAGGGTTTCTTTCTTGTTCTTTCTCCAGCTCCTTTAGGTGTAGGGTTAGGTTGTGTATTTGAGACCTTACTTGTGTCTTGAGAAAGGCTTGTACCGCTATATATTTTCCTCTCAGGCCTGCCTTTGCTCTGTACCACAGATTTTGAACAGTTGTGTTTTCATTATCATTTGTTTCCATGAATTTTTCAATTCTTCTTTAATTTCCTGGTTGACCCATTCATTCTTAGGAAGATGCTGTTTAGTCTCCATGTATTTGGGTTCTATCCAAATATCCTCTTGTGATTGAGTTCTAGCTTCAGAGCATTGTGGTCTGAAAATAGGGAATGATCCCAGTTTTTGATACTGATTGAGACCTGATTTATGACCCAGAATGTGATCTATTCTGGAGAATGTTCCATGTGCACTAGAGAAGAATGTGTATTCTGCTGCTTTGGGATGAAATGTCCTGAATATATCTGTGATGTCCATCTGATCCAGTGTGTCATTTAAGGCCTTTATTTCCTTGTTGATCTTTTGCTTGGATGATCTGTCCATTTCAATGAGAGGGGTGTTAAAGTCCCCTGCTATTATTGTATTACTGTCGATGTGTTTCTTTGATTTTGTTATTATTTGGTTTATATAGTTGGCTGCTCCCACATTAGGGGCATAGATATTTAAAATTGTTAGAACTTCTTGTTATACAGAACCTTTGAGTATGATATAGTGCCCTTCTCTTCTATTATTATATGCTTAAAATCTAATTGATCTGATATAAGGATTGCCACCCCAGCTTTCTTCTGATATCCATTAGCATGGTAAATTGTTTTCCACCCCCTCACGTTAAATCTGGAGGTGTCTTCCGGTCTAAAATGAGTTTCTTGTAGGCAACATATTGATGGGTTTTGTTTTTTTATCCATTCTGATACCCTGTGTCTTTTGATTGGGACATTTAACCCATTAATATTCAGGGTAACTATTGAGAGATATGAATTTAGTGCCATTGTATTGCCTGTAATGTGACTGTTACTGTATATTGTCTCTGTTCCTTTCTGATCTACTACTTTTAGGCTCTCTCTTTGCTTAGAGGACCGCTTTCAATATTTCCTGTAGAGCTGGTTTGGTGTTCGCAAATTCTTTCAGTTTTTGTTTGTCCTGGAAGCTTTTTAATCTCTCCTTCTATTTTCCATGATAGCCTAGCTGGATATAGTATTCTTGGCTGCATGTTTTTCTCGTTTAGTGCTCTGACTATATCATGCCAGTTCTTTCTGGCCTGCCAGGTCTGTGGATAAGTCTGCTGCCCATGTAATATTTTTACCATTGTATGTTACATAATTCTTTCCACAGGCTGCTTTCAGGATTTTCTCTTTGTCACTAAGACTTGTAAATTTTACTATTAGTACTATTAGGTGATGGGAAGTGGACCTATTCTTGTTGATTTTGAGGGGCGTTCTCTGCGCCTCCTGGATTTTGATGCTTGTCACCTTTACCATATTAGGGAAGTTCTCTACAATAATTCTCTCCAATATACCTTCTGCTCCCCTCTTTCTTTCTTCTTCTTCTGGAATCCCAATTATTCTAATGTTGTTTCATCTTATGGTGTCACTTATCTCTCAAATTCTTCCCTCGTGGTCTAGTAGCTGTTTGTCCCTTTTTTGCTCAGCTTCTATATTCTCTGTCATTTGGTCTTTTATATTACTAATTCTTTCTTCTGCTTCATTTATCCTAGCAGTAAGAGCCTCCATTTTTTATTGCAACTCATTAATGGCTTTTTTTTATTTCAACTTCGTTAGATTTTTGTTCTTTTATTTCTCCAGAAAGGGCTTTTATTTCTCCAGAGAGGGTTTCTCCAATATTTTCCATGCCTTTTTTGAGCCCAGCTAGAACCTTGAGAATCGTCATTCTGAATTCTAGATCTGACATATTACCAATGTCTATATTGAGTAGGTCCCTAGCCTTTGGTACTACCTCTTGTTCTTTTTTTGTGGTGAATTTTTCCACCTTGTCATTTTGTCCAGATAAGAGTATATGAAGGAGAAAGTAAAATACTAAAATCGTGGCAAATACCCCAGGAAAATGCACTTTAACCAAATCAGAAGAGACCCCCAAATCGTGGGAGGGAGAAAGGGGATAAAAAGAAGTTAAAAAAAAATTAAAAAAAGAAAACAGATATAGAAATATATATATATATATATATATATATATATATATATATATTATAAACTAGTTAAAAAACATTATAAAAGAAAGGGTAAAAGTTAAAAATAATTGGCAGAAGAAAAAATATATAAAATTTAAAAAAATTAAATTAACCACAAGACTAAAGAATCATGGGGAGTAAGCCATGAGTTCTGCGCCTTGCTTTCTCCTCCACTGGAATTCTGCTGCTCTCCTTGGTAGGTGAATTTTGTCTTGGCGGGATTTCTTGTGGATCTTCTAGGGAAGGGGCCTGTTGTAGTAATTCTCAAGTGTCTTTGCCCAAGATGGAATTGCACTGCCCTTACCAGGGGCAGTGCTAAGTAATCTGCTCGGGTTCACTTTCAGGAGCTTTTGTCCCCTGAACGCTTTCCATAGAGTTCTGGAAGATGGGTATATAAATGGTGGCCTCCCAATCTCTGGCCCGGAGGAGCCGAGAGCTTGGGGCTCCACTCCTCAGTGCACCCTCAGAGAAAAGAACCCAATCACTCCTGTCTCCCTGGCCTCTGGCCGTACTCTGAGCTCACCCAGCCTGCGACCAGTTCAAGGTAACCCCCAATCTGAGAACTCACTGCTCAGCTTCCCCAGTCTAATACCTGCAAGCTCTATGACACTGAGACACCCCCGATCCTTCTGTGACCCTGCGGGACCTAGGGCCATGCTGGCCCTGCATGGGCTTCACCCTCGTTTAGCCTCTGGAGCTATGTCCCTCACTGGACCAGACTTTTAAAAGTCCTGATCTTGTGCTCCATTGTTCTGCCATTTGCTCGGAGCCGGCCCCTCCCCCCACAGTCTATCTTCCTGTTGCTTTGGATTCACTTCTCCGCCGGTCCTACCTTTCAGAAAGTAGTCGATTTTCTGTTTCTAGAATTGCTGTTCTTCCTCTCTTTGATCTCCCACTGGACTATAGGTGTTTGCAATGGTCTGATAAGCTATCTAGATGATCTCCTGCTATCTGATGTAGACTCAGCCTGCTACTTCTCCGCCATCTTCAGTTTTGTATTTTCTACTTAAATTTATATACCACAATTAGTTTGGTTGCCTAGAATTTTATAACTTAGGACTATATTTCCTTTACCAAACTAATTGGAGCAGTTGATTGTTTTTTTAATATATAATCCTGAATTTGTACATATAATACAGTCTTTATCCATTTGATTAGGTTAAACTTTGACAATCCATCTTTAAACTATCCAAAAATTCTATGCTAAATAAATAGTATGTTTTATATTTAGCAAGTATATACTAAACATATAGATCATTGGTATCTTTCATTAAGCAGTATTCCTTTCACTATTTCTATGATCATGGTCAATGAAGTTTTCTTTATGCTAAGTGAAAATAGAAATTGTCATTCTGTTTTATCCTCTTATATGTTTGAAAAGTTTCTATATCAGTATGGTCTCTAATTTTATCCTCTTATAGGTTTGAAAAGTCTCTATATCAATAGAGTCTATAATTTCCAAATCCTTTCTTGCATATTTACTTGTGTATTTCCCGACATACCTTGTTAAATATTAAAAGCATGAAGTGGAAAAACCCTTGTATTAACTTCAATATATCATACAGCTTGTGTGGTAGAAATAATTTTTCAATACTCAGCAATCGCTGATAGTTGCTTCTTGTCTCAATATGGAACATTTTGAAATCATAAATATTTAACAGTGCATTTCCAGACATTTATTTATTTAAATATTTTGAACTGAATTCAGATGGCATTTTAATATATTTTTATACAAGAAATTTGAATATTCTTTATTTTTATTTAACATCTATGGATGATCTGTTTCATTTATTATAAGTTAAGGAATAAAGAATTTTGCTTTGACTTAATATCTGTAATTTGGTCTTTAAAACAATCTGTGAAACAATATACTCAGGAAGGCAACTTAGTATACTAGATCATAGGTTTGAGGTCAGATAAATTTAGACTTTTTTTCTTTAAGTTTACTAATAAAAACCTGAGAGATCTCAAAACATGTTACTCAATATTTCTAATTCCCAAATCCTCATTTGTAAACAAAAAATGATGACACATATTCCACAGGTCGTTTTGAATATTAAGTGAAATTATTTATAAAGCAATTATCAGGGTCTTATCATTTACTGAACACTAAATAGACTGTATCAATTATCAATAATCATGTTAATAAGTTGGATATGTTTAAATGCAAGATAAGACTGTGTGGCTGGTGAGATATTCTAGCACAAGTGAATAAAAGGGTGTATCTACTTCACACAAGCAGGTGTATCTACTTCACACAAGCGTATTCAGAATGACTTTGGCTTTGCTTTACTGCAGTAGTTCTTTGTTCATGCTTCTACTCTAGATCATGGAGTATATTACAATTAAGTACTGCAGTTTTTATCTTGATAAACAGTAGGTATCTTTTCCCTCATGTGCACTTGTGACCCATTGATTAGTACTTGGAACAAAACATTTGCTGAGGGAATAAATATGTGAGTGAGGTTGACTTAGAACTATGAATAGTGGACCATCAACTAAGTAGAAACCAAGAAGAAGCAGTATCTGGAGTAGTACAGAACTTTTTGGAAATAAGGAATTCATTTTGGATTGCTGTGTTTGAGGAACAAGCAAGAGAGTAGTGCGTAAAGTCAGGCAAACAAATGGAATTCATGCTTGAAGCACTGCGAGTGGTTGGGCAAAAGGATACATTTGAATGCCATTATCAAAGCAACTATAATTAAAGAAATAGAAGTAAATTAGATTTCAGGAGGAATGTATTCTTTAAGGAGAGCAAAGAGACATAGAAATAGCTTAAGGGAATCATATATTTCAGCCATAGGTAGAGAAAAGGAGTAAAATAGGATATCAGATGAAGACCGGATTGATAGGAAAGGGAAATAGAACCAAATCAGTGTCACTCACATACGGCAACAGAATGTACCAAGGAGACACTAGTCAACTCTGTTATCAGACACACAATTTTGGTAATGGAAGAAGTTAAAAGAGACAAGAAGGGCACCTGGGTGGCTCAATAGGTTAAGCTTTTGCCTTTGGCTCAGGTCATGATCTCAGGGTCCCCATCTGGCCAGCTTCCCCCTCTCTCTCTGCCTGCCTCTCTACCTACTTGTGATCACTTTCAGTCAAATAAATAAAATCTTAAAAAAAAAAGAGAGAGAGCGCAAATGAGACAACAGTATTTTGCATGTAAAAAAATAACTGCTAAAACTTTGTTGAGTTGATTTAGTGATTACTGATGAACACAGCATTAGTATAAGCTGGAGGAAAAGTGGGAGATAAGAAGAGTGAATAAGTATACTTTTTGCTTAGAGTACAGTGGTAAATACAAGGGGAAATGACTCTAAAATGATTATGAAGTTGAATGGTGAAGTGACTATGTATATTGATATAACAAGGGAGAGAGCTAACTTGCTTATTGAAAATTAATTACTATAACATGGCTACATTGTAGAAAGGAAATGAAGGAATTAAGAGCACTTCTTGAGAATTTAATAATGAAGAGTAGCAAGGGCATAGATTTTGATAAAAATTACATGCTAGGAAGTAATGGGTAGTGATATCATATGCTGAATTAGGAGTAAATTATTTAGGAAATTCATAATAGATTAATGGCCTTTGAGACATTTGAAAGTGAAAAGGATCAGCATGGGATATGGGTATTGAAAATGGATATATTGAGAACTCTCTAAGAATTGAAATACAAGCTGTTCAGAGTTGAATTTTAGGATTTGTAGACTATATTGAGAAAACCTAGATGAAAATAGCAAGATCCTGGGAATTTTCCTGAAATCTCTTAACTACCAAAGGTAAATTATAAGTTTTACTGCATAAGGTTATTATCGGATATTTATGAAATATTTTTAAGGAACCTATACTAATTGAAATATGCAGAATAAATAAAACAGAACAAAATGTTTTGTTTCTGTGATACAATGTATCTAATACATGTTTGCAATAATTCACTGGTAACTCTAACTTCAAAATAAGAAAGGAAAGGGTTAAAAAAGCAAAGAATAATAATGGGTACTTAGGAAATTCAATATGAAATTGATGCATGTGAGAAAAAAGAAAAATATTGGTGGCTGTTGTTATAAAAAAGAAGTCTAAACAAGATAATTTTTAGAGGAGCAACATAAGTGTCTAGTAATATTTATCACATGGCTCTAATATCAAATGTTGTTAAATATCAAATTTGTTCTTTTGTTGTTTCTAGGCTGTCCAAGTCCTAAAAGGTATACGTGTGTGTAAAATATCTCTTCCTTCCTCCCTCCCTCCTTCTTTCCTCCCTCCCTCCTTCTCTGTCTTCCTTCTTCTCCCTCTATTTCTTTCTTTTTTTTTTTTTTTTTAGCAACTGATGTAGAAGAAAGTATACCAAAATATGAAAGATGTTAAAAGATCTAGTGGAGACATTATCCTTGCACTTTTTGGTTTTAAACATGTAATTGTTTTATTGCTAACAATGGAGTTCTTTTATAATGTATTTTGAAATTATCTGTATAAAATAAATACAAGGGTTACTAATGTTGCTTTATTGTATACCTGTGACTCTGCCCGTATTTCACATAAACAAAATATATGGAATTCTGTCACACGCGATGGGAAGGGAGATTAATAGTATAGATACAGTACTTATATTCTAATGGGGAGAGGAACATGAATGATGTTCCAGACAGGAATTGGGGACGCATGTGAAAGAAAAAACAGTGTGCTCTGGTAATTCAGAGAGAACTGCTTATTGTAACTTGGGGAATGCTTCATGTAGGAAGTGGCAGAAAACTTCCTTTCGTTTTCTTTGTTCATTATTTGTCTTTTCTCTGTGTTCTTCTGGAATCCTTTCTCCATTTATATTTCTCCTTTTGGAACCCAATTTTGAAAATACCCCTTTTAGCATTGGAAGGAAAGTTTTTCACATGGTTTAGGAAGACCTCACCTCCCTTCCCTATTATCACTAGTCTTCAGTCATGATTATGAATAAGAAAAACTAGTAGGCAATTCTACCCTGCATTCCTTTTGCCTATTTCAAATGTACTATGTATATGCTAATGATCAAGAACATTTCTGGGTCTGGAAAAAATTAAAATGGGGAGAAATTTAAAAGAGGAATTATGTAAAATTGATGAGAAAATGAGACGTGTTAATCATCATCCTTTAACTCAAAGCCCTGAATTGAATGTTACACATGTTAGGAACAAGGTGAATCATCCTGAAAGGACAGACAGACGCGCACGGTAGTCCCCTCTAACCTGTGGTTTCAGTAACCTGCGGTCAGTGGTAGGTCCAGAAGCAGATGATCTTCTGCCATGAGAGGGTGAATAAGAACCATTCACTGAGTTGCAATGTCTCTGTCATTCACCTTATTTTGTCTAGTCACATGGGCACTTTGTCACCTCATTTCATCACAAGAATACAGAGTGAATACAGTATAATAAGATATTTTTAGAAAGAGGGAGAGACAACTTTCACATAACTTTTATTACATGTATTGTTCTATTTTATTATTAGTTGATGTTGTTAATCTCTTACTGTACCCAAATTATAAATTAAATATTATCATAGGTATGCATGTATAGGAAAAAATCAGTATATATAGGATTCAGTACTATCCATGGTTTCAGGCATCCAGTGGGGGATTGGAACATATCCCCAGTGAATAAGGGGAGACTACCTTACTTGCAAAGGAATCTTCTGGACATTCATAAAATCAAAATTCAGAGCTGGACTAGAGTGATATCCCATTACATTATCCTTAATCTGGGGCCACATGGCACTACTTGTCATTACAAGTTTATTATAACAAGGTTGCATACAAATTATCCACTGCTTCCTTGCTTTGCATTGCCCTAGAATTTGATCCAGGATACTTCTACATGAAGTCCAGGTAAGAAAACTACTTAAAAATGGACCATATGAATACTTTACCAAGTGGGGTCATTGATTATCTGTAACTCGTTAAAAATAAGACAACAGGCCTGATATGAAGTTACTTATCCTAAACCCCATATCACCAAGGCAAGACGTAAGCTTTTGTTCTCCCAGAAATGGGATCTTAAACCACTCAATCAGGAATCACTAGTTAGGTAATCATCACTGATTGACCCCTGCCGTCACCTAAAAGAACGTAACTTTGCAATAACCAACCTCCTTTTTCACCAGTATAACTTTCTTGTTCCTGTTGTTTTCTGCCTATAAAAGTTTTTCATTTTGCTCACCTCCTTGGAGCTTTTTCTTATCTGCTAGATTGGTGCTGCCCAATTCAAATCAGGTTTTGTTCAAACTCAAAATTTTCAATGTGCCTCAGTTTATCTTTTATTTTTTTAAGATTTTATTTATTTATTTGACAGAGAGAGATTGCAAGTAGGCAGAGAGGCAGGCAGAGAGAGAGAGAGAGGGAGGCAGGCTCCCTGCTGAACAGAAAGCCCAATGTAGGACTCGATCCCAGGACCCTGAGATCATGACCTGAGCTGAAGGCAGTGGCTTAACCCACTGAGCCACCCAGGTGCCCACCTCAGTTTATCTTTTAAGAAAGCTAGTGAAGCTTCAAGGAAACCTTTTCCAGGAGCCTTTACTGTGCTTTCATTTGTCTGTGTCTGTGCTGCTGTGTGTGCCTTCCAATTCCTCTGAATAAAGAACACAAAGCAGAAAAATAATTCCTGGCTGAAGAAGAAAAAGAGATAATAAGGAGAAAACAGATCTTTTGAGATATGGGCTATCTTCCCTTTATCTATAATAAGCATAGGTGGGAAGACAAAGGGATCATCATTAAAATACTTAGTATTATATGACTGAAAATATTCTCAATCAATTTGCCTCTTTTTCTTAATTAATAACATTAATGTAGAGAGAATGCATTTATGAATGAATCATTCTGTTTTTCATTGTATTTGAAGGTTGTAGAATATGTTACCCCAAATAAGCCTCTTCAGCACAAGGGTTATTTTGAGCTGATTATTTTGAAAAACAGCAGATTAAAATAGAGTAAAGCAGAGTAAAAGTTACCCTTTTGTAAAACACATTTACATCAAATCTCCATTTGTAATGGTACTACTAAGTACCTTCATACTAAGAAGGAAAGAATAACTCAGCAGAACCTCTTATCATAATGGAGAAAGCACAGATTTAAATCTATATAACAAATCTTACTCTTATTTACCTTCATTTATCTGGTGACCTCCCCTAATTGCACGCCTCTGTCACCTGACACACATACCTTTGTGGTTTATGCCACCCAGGAAAGGTACTCATTTTCCCTGGGCATCTCCCATAGATAGAAAGATGATAGATAGATGATATATAGATACGGTATATGTGTTAATTAACTTCTATGTTTCTTTTTTCCTTCTTAATTTGTCTTTTATTATAGAGGGTCTCAGTCAAAAACTTAGAAGGTGAGAAGTAAAATTATTTTTCCTCCTCTACATATTTTACCAATGTTTTAAGATGTAATTTTCTAAGAGATGGCAAATTATTTGCAACAAAGTACATTTCCAATGATTCTAAAACTGTAGGGTTCAATTTGTATATCCTTATTTTAGCGTTAATATAATGTTTCACATTACCAATATTGGAAATCTTTTTTTTTTTAAGTATATCCCTGCTTGTGTAATGATTTTTTTTTTCTTGTGTAATGATTTTAAAATGAACATGCATGCTTATGTATTCTTCATTTGGTATGGGAGTTAGCATAGACTCACCAAGATTTAAAATAAAAAAAAAATATATATATATACATATATATGTATATATATATATTATATGGGGCACCTGGATGGCTCAGTGGGTTAAGCCTTTGCCTTCTGCTCAGGTCATGATCTCAGGGTCCTAGAATAACGCCCACATCTCATCAGGCTCTCTGCTCAGGAGAGAACTTGCTTCCTCTTTTCTCTCTGCCTGCTGCTCTGCCTACTTGTGATCTCTCTTTCTGTGTCAAATAAATAAATAAAATCTTTTTTAAAAAATTGAGAATAAATATTAATTCTGTTTCAAATGTGAATTGCTCTTTCTAACAGTAGACTTTCTATGCTCTTACCTATGTGATTTGAAATGTTGGAACAATCTAACCCAGAAGGTACTTACATATCAATCCATTCATTTCAGAAATAGCTTTTTAAATTGGTCATGGCACTGATAATGTTATCTTAACAAGGGATTTCTCTGGTAAAATAAAGATACTGTATGATCTGGAAGGTGGCTACATTTAATATAAACTTCAAAAATTTTCTCAGAAAATCTCCCCTCTGCCTCCATAAGATAGAGGGGTTTCAAAAAAAATCAATCAATGAAGAATGAACTCTCTTGAAAGAGATTGATCTCTTGAGAACTATTATCAGTAAAGGCTGGAGACGAGTATTACTAGAAAGAGCTTTCAGATTGACTTGTTTTGTTGTGTACTTGTTCTTTTAGAAGTAATATTTTGGTCTACATTAAAAAAAATTGCTGTGATTTTGATGTAGTTGTAGATGCTTCATCACAAAGTAGGATTTTAGCTATATTGTATTGTGTTTTCAATCATATTTTATATTAGGCAATTTCTAATAATAAGATGAGAAATAGGTATTGGATCAAAGAGGTAGCTTAATTATTCTTCTAGCCACAGTATGTTAATCAGTATGGAACTCTCACTCTACAGTAAATCAGAAAACCAAGTAAAATATATGAGGCATGTTTTCAGATTTTGTGCAACTGTCAGCAAAGACTATGATCTCTTTCAAAGGGAACGCATGCAAAGTGAAATTTAGAATTTTCTGGCTTTGTCTGGGGGCCCAATTAGAGTGAAGTGTAAAGAGGTTGAATCCAAGTAGAACATAGGAATCTCAGGAATAAGAGAAACAGAAATTGAGTCTGGTTCTGCTATAGCAAAAAGAATTAAAAGGATAGAGTGTGGAGACACCTGGGTGCTTCAGTTGGTTAGGCATCTGCCTTCAGCTCAGGTCATGATCCTGGGGTCTTGGGATCTAGACCTGCATTAGGTTTCCTGCTCAGTGGGGAGTCTGCCTCTCTCTCTTCCTCTGCCCCTAGCCCACTTTATGTCCCCTCTCTCTCTCTCTCCGTCTCTTACAAATAAAATCTTAAAAAAAAAAAAAAAAAAGTGTCAAGGAGAAGGAAGCTACCCAGAAGAGGAATTAGAGAAATGCAATACTGTCACTTTGTCTTTTGACAAAAACTAAGCTGTGCCTCTACTATTCAAGACTCTACAGTCCTGGAAGGATGCAGTGATCTGTATTGAATGGAAACTCCAAAAGCCATAGCGGTCTGAGAGATACAGGAGTTCTAAGCAGCTAGAGTAAAACAAAACAAAACAACGCTTATTTCAAATCCAGGACAAAAGCCTATACTCTAGAAAGCCATCCTTTATGAAAAAGGCTAGTTCAGCCCTTTATATAATTTATATATGTCTTAAAATAGCTTTAAAAGGGGTTCCTGGGTGGCTCAGTGGGTTAAAGCCTCTGCCTTTAGCTCAGGTCATGATCCCAGAATCCTGGGATCGAGCCCCGAGTCGGGCTCTCTGCTCAGCGTGGAGACTGCTTCCTCATCTCTCTGCCTGCCTCTCTGCCTACTAGTGATCTCTGTCTGTCAAATAAATAAATAAAGTCTTTTTTAAAAATAGCTTTAAAACCAAATATTTTTATGAAGATTAATCTGATACACGAGTGAAAGAACTGTCTATGAGCAAAATGCAATACTTCTTAAGGAGACTCAAATATCCACACTAGTCAGCATACCATTAAAAATTAGGGAAAAAAGTTTTCCAGTTCCACATGTAAGGAGCTTGCATGTCACCACTCCCTCCTAGCAAGTAAAAAGCTTAAACTAAAAAAATCACCATCTCTTTTTATATCCAAAGAAGGGAAGATGCGGGGCAGAATGCTGGCACCGAGATTAGGAAGACATATGGTGAATACTGGGAGTCAAAGCTTGCTGGAATACTGGGAGTCAGCTTACTGGAGCAGAGTCGAAGGAGTGGAAACTTCTGTAGGAACTGTCGCCAGAAGAAGAAAAACTGTGACTGACCAATTCCTGGAGTACAGTGAGGACAACTCTGACAGTTGATAATTTTGGTGAGGTACCATCAGAGCCTAACTGTCCTTGGGGAGGGGAAATAACGAGCTCTAGCCCATTCTTGTCATTCTATTTCCCATCAAAGAGAGGAGGAAAAACTGAGAAATACTTGTAAAATTCACAGTCCAGAGGCATAGGCTCACTCAAAGCGCTATAAAACACTTCATCTCCCATATGCCCTACCACCACATTACTAATGACCTATTTTTAACAATTTGTTATATCCAATACCTCATGACTGGCTATCAAGAAAAAAAGTGCCAAAGCATACCAGATAGCACAAATCAAAACCAAAATCAAAGCCACAATTTGAATAGACAGAACAAACATCAGAACCAGACATGGCAGGGTTGTCGGAATTAGCAGGCTAAAAATTTAAAACAAGTGTAACTAAGGGCATTTGGTTGACTTAGTCAGTTGAGTGTGCGAATCTCAGGGTTGTGGGATTAAGCCCCGAGTCAGGATCTACAATCAGTGGGTAATTACTAAGAATGTAAAAAATAGAAGTATAAATTATTTGTTAGAAAGAAGAAAAAATGAAATCATAAAATGCTTAATTAAAACCACAAAAGCAGCAAAAGAATGAAGCATATAAAAACAAAGAACAAGGGCAACAAAAAGAAAACAGTAATAAATATGGTAGATATTAATTCAACAATATCAGTAGTCACTTTGAATGTCAGTGCTCAAAATGCACCATTTAAAAGAAAGAGATTTAAAGAGGTTAGAAATACAAGACCTAATTATACATTGTCTATGAGAAAACTAGTTCAAATATAAAGATACATACACATTAAAAGTAAATGGGTGAAAAAAATATATTATGCTAACTCTAAGCCAAAGAAAGCAGGAGAGGCTGTATAAATATCAGACACCATTTTAGCAAACAGTATACAAATAGCAATAGGGACATTCTTCAAAATAACCAGCCTGTAGTCTTAAAAATTTCAATGTTAAGAAACAAAGGCTCAAGAAATCTTCAGATGAAAGGAAGCTAAAAACATGGCAACTAAATATAATGTCTGAACCTGGATTTAATCCTGGACCTGACTGGGGAAAACAAATAGCTATAAAATACACCATTTTGACAGTTGATGAAAGATGGATATAGATTGTGGATGAGATAATAGTGTGGCACCACAGCTAATTTCCCTCATTTTAACTATATTGTAGCTATGTAACAGGGTATTCTTGTTTTTTTAAAAGAATAGTCCCCAGAAAATTCTCAAATGTTTCAGAAAAAAAAAAAATATATGTATATACACATACAGGCAAACATACACATGAGAGGGAGAGGGACACAGAGAGAGAAATAAAGGGGGGGGCAGAAAGAATGATTAGATATAAATAATAGGTGGATCTGGGTAAATGATATACAGGAGTTTCTTGTATTATTCTCGCTTTTTTCTCAAGTTTTCTAATATATAAGAATGAAAAGTTACAAAAATATCAGGTAAGTAAAACCACTGAAAATGAATATGTGAAACAATGACTAAATGAAAAATGGGAAAAATTGATATTATCACTCACCAAAGCATCAACTTTGAAGACCTGGAGCTTAACAGAGATCCTAGAAATAATTTTGTCCTAATCCTCTAATTTCTGCATGGGGAAACTCAGGTCTAGAGGAATTAAATAAATAATTTAGAGTACAAAACTAGTTAGCTGCAGAGCCAGGCTTATGATCTGAATCCTTTTACACGCAGACCTATATATTTTTCCCCATTAAATCTATTGTTTCTCCTCATAAGTTAAGGCATAAATGCTATCTATTGACTCTTCTTATGCAAATAAAAGGCACCATGTGACATGCAGAGCAGTCAACGGAGTCATCTGTAATTTCCTTCTTTTTTACTTGCCTTTCTCATAGTACCAGGTGAAATTACAAAATTCAGAGAAGTGGTATGATGAAAGATTTTTTTTTTTTTTGGTATTATATTGATCTCCATTAATTTTACATGTTCTCCCACAAAACCTTTTTATTCATTCAAAAATAAACTTTAAAATGCTATAATGGAATTATCTGTTTTCTGACACTACATTTTCAGACATACATGAATATTTCCTTAATACTTGAAAATAAACAAAGGCTCAAAATATCCATTAAAATAAGGGAGATGCTGGATAAATACCGTTGGTCGCTTGTAGACATAATCACACAATGCATTATGTGGACTATAACACAATACAAATAGATGCATATCCCACTTGATTTTATTCCTGCACTTTACTTTATTTTGATCACATTTTAAAAATGGATTTGAGGTTTAGACCCTTAATAAATCTTTGATATTCTCTCTACTTTGTGAAGTTCACTGGGATGATTTAAAATGTAAACCATGACACTTGAATGAAAATTGAAAGAAAGTACAAACAACTCTACTATTGTATTACATCTTGGCATTTTATAGTGTGCATGCCTGTTTATTAAAAGAATGAAACAGTAACTCTCTGAGAGCAGAAGGTAGGAAAACAATGCAATACAAAAAATATAATCCAACTTTAAAGTTATTCTGTTACTTGAGTTGAGGTGTTCTAAGCCGCTATATAAAATATCACTAAGAAATTTTCTTCAACTTGTAATGTAAGTAGCTATAAAAAAAACTGTGAAGTATAAAATGGTAAAGACTAAAACTGTGTCCAATTTTTTTAGCTTTTTAATTTTTTTATAATTTTCATAATATATGTTTCCTAGTAGTCCATTTTCAAAATTCCTGTGCTTTTCTACCAAAATGTTCTTATTATTTTTCTGTACTCATTTTTTAAAAATTTTCTTTTTCTCTACATCCAGTCTTGTAAAATCATGTCTATATTAATCATCCTATAAACATTTTTTTGTTAAGGGTTTTTTTTGTACAGTTCTATTAATTCTTTAGTTTATGATCATTACTACTTTATTCTTACATTTATTTTGTATTTTCTTGTAAAATGTTGATAAATTATTTTTTAATTATAATTATGGTTATAAAAAACTACTTATGAATATCATTTAACATTTTTTCTTAATCAAACTTTTTTCACATATGTGGTAAAAAAATTTCAAGTTAAAAAAAAGCAAGAATAAAATATTGCTTGTTTCCTAATTTTTAAGTTCTAATTTAATTGCAAAATACTACCTATACACAATTTCTAATTTTTGGAAATTTTTAGTATGTTCCATCCTGGCAACAAATTCATAGTCTTTTTAAGTAAATATTTGAGAGATGTTTGTATATCAGATGCTTCTGTTTTTTAGTGCAATGATAACTTTTAATTATACCCTGCAAATATCTAGTACCCTCACTTAATTTTTATGTAAATGATATGATGAGCACTTTAAGAGATATTTAAGAATCCTAAAAATTTAAAGTTTGTCAAATTCTCTCAATTTTGCTGAATTTTCCCAGTACATAAAGGTTGTATTATATTTTTGGTAGATTATAACTTTTATGACTACAAAACATCTCTACCTGTCTCATTTTAAAATTTTACTTTAAGTCCATATTTGTCCAAATTTCACTGATGTTGCCAGACTTTGATTCTACAACATCCTTGTAATGTCAGTATTTGCAACCACATTGTGCTATTACTGATGCTTCCTTTTAAATTTCTAGCTTGATTTTTTTTTTAAGGGTAAGCATCTTTTTTTTTTAAGATTTTATTTATTACTTATTTGACAGACAGAGATCATAAGTAGACAGAGAGGCAGGCAGAGAGAGAGAGGGGGGAAGCAGGCTCCCTGTTGAGCAGAAAGCCTGATGCGGGACCCAACCCCGGATCCCGGGATGATGACCTGAGTCGAAGGCAGAGGCTTTAACCCACTGAGCCACCCAGGCGCCCCATAGCTTGATATTTTAACATGCACTGAGAAAATTTATCTTATTAGACACAATTATTTTTCATTCCACTTATTTTAAGATGTGATATTTTTGTTAACTTTATTTCAGGTGTGGTGTTTCATTTAGGGAAAGGCATAGTCTTTTCTTAATCTATGACATATATTTTTTTCCTTCAGTAATGTGAACACTAAATAGTCTACTTTTATTGTTCAAATGGTTACCTTAAAAATTGTAATATTTTGTTAAATTTTTATCATATATAAAATATAGTATCTATATACAATATCATAATATAAAAATCATAAATATATTATGATGAAAGTCATATAAATTCTCCCACTTTAGATCAAACTAATCAATATCTCTAAGATGTTATGGTAGTTACCTTCCCCAGTGACCTCCAAAAATTTGTTGAAATGACCTGAAATTTTTATTGCTATCAATAAAACTTTTTACATTATTCCTTTGCATTTTTAGAAAATACTTCTTGCCACTTATTTTGAACTTTACAGTTATTTTATCAATTGTCAAAAACTTAAAGCTATAAATTATAATAGTTTCTTACTCAAATGTTTGTATAATGATCTTCATATTCTGTATTATTCTTTAATTAGTTCATTTGCTTGCTTAGAAACATTAATCAGTTCACTATTGATAGAGATGAAGATGGAGATTTGGAATTAAGGCAAATCTCCTTATACATAAGCAATCAGTGGTATATAATTGAAAACTATCTTCTTAGAACCAAATAATGTATAATATTTTAGCCTTAGCATAAAGTCCAACAAAAGGATGATGGGTCAAGTGAGCATGAAACACATATTTTCAATTAGTTTGTCTATAGAGGGATAGGTCAGCTCATGAAGAACTTCTGTTTCTTTTAGTAGTTTTAAAGAAATATGGTTATGAAACTTCTGCTACTGAGTCACAGTAAATCACATTTACATTTTTACAAATAATGCCCTTTCTTCTTCGTGTTGCTGTTTCTTAAGCTTATCATTTAACAGTGAGGTTGACAATCATAATTGTTGATAACTATTTTTTAATTTAAAAAATACATATACTTGCACTATTTACATATTAGTAATGAGATATAATTATAATTTTTAATTTTAAACTGTTATTGTAGTTAATGCAATTTGGATTAGTATTATAATTAAATGTTCATCAAAAATCACCAAATATGTGTATATTTAATGAGCTTATTGAAATATTTTATTATGTAAGCTCAGAACCTTTGGTAAAATAAACATGGATATAAATGGATTAAATGACTGAATTCAACCATATCATCCTCTATGAAATTTGAGGCAACACAGGCAACCTAGGTGATATGTAAGTTTAATATGAACATAGCACAAATTAGGAAGAAAGGGACATAGATGATTAAAAACACAAAAATTTGAAACATGAGCCAGACAAGACTGTGATGCTTGTTAATTTGTGAGGCACTGAGTACACGCAAAAAAAAAAAAAAAAAAAAAAAAAAAAAGCTTAACAAAATCAACCATATGCCTCCTTAAACGGCCTATAAAAATAGAGAAGTTATGTGATAAATTATCACAGCAAATGAATAAAAAGTTTAAATGCATTAGAGACTCAACCAGGTGTGTACTTGAAATTGAAAACTGAATGTTGCAAGTACTATCATGAACATAAGCAAATAAGATACGTCTTTGTCCATCCATTCACTTTGTGACCTGTGAATGATGTTTATTCAGATTACTTCAGCATTGCACACAAAGGCCCACACCATGGATTCCAGGATCAAAATGTTATTGAAAATAAATAGTTCTACCAAACTAACTGAAATGTTCAATGTAAACAAGAGCTATGAAGTATCAACTAACCATGTAGTTTTTAATTTCAGGTGGTGATAAAAATAGCAAAAAAATAATGTGAACAGTAGAAGTGAAAACCAGGTTATAGACTCAAATTTTATTTTGTTATAGATTTATTGTTTTTTCCCCCAATTTCCTCATTCTGTGTGTGTTTCTTGAAGGGATCATAAACTTAATAATCAAAACCACATGCAACTGTTTATTATTATTATCCACTAATACAAATCAAATACTCACCTTTTTTCCCCTTTTCCACAATATTACCACAGATCCTTGTAGTAGATACAATCTTGACTCATTTTTTGGAGGGAGATATTACTGTATCTGTCACTAATTTTCCCTTTCTAACATTGGCTATTGAGGTAAATCGAATTATGGCTTTAGCTTCAGCATGGTCTTAGCATAAGTCTGGTATCCTTGTTGGCCTTTTGATCTAGGAGTTTTGGCCATAAGTGTCTTGCTTGGACTAATGGCATGTCATGATCACTGACAGTGTGCCATTTCTGAATCTAAGAAACCCCACATGGTTCTGTGTGGTGTATTGTGCTTTTGCCATTGCTATGAGGAGGGCATTCTCTGGCTGATCTGCTGATTCAAGGAGGATGAGATACATGTGGAACAGACGAGAACCTGCAGATCTACATTTCTGCTCATATGAATCCATCCTGGAGTAGATAACCCCCAGCTGACTCTTAGGTTCATAAGGGGGCATAATCATATTTAGTTAAGCTGCCAAGCTGAGCTGGGCCTTGGTTAGCCACCCAAGTGTCAGCATCAACAAACCTCTTGTTTTTAAGATAGTTGATATGAAGACGTGTGTTTTTGTTTTGGTAATAGCTAATTAATACATAATTTTTTTAATGGATATTCCCATGTGTTTCTTCTGTCTCTTTTCTGAATTGGGTAACTGAAATTAAATAAGTTACTAAGTAAGTTACTAAGTTACTAATAAGTTACTAAGCTAATAAGTTACTAAGTAAGTTACTAAGTGCTCCTCATTAATTTGCTATAGTATGAGGAAATCACAGTATACATTTCACAAACAGTAAACTAAAAGGGCACATGAATATTAGGTTCAGTTTATGGAGGTAATTCACAAAAGCAATGTTTTGGGAAAGCTTACTGTGTATCTTTGAGTTGCCTAGCTTTCTTTTTGGTCTAGTCATTGAGATTTTTTTTTTCATTTTTCTTTGATGAAGGTATAAATAATTGGTGCTAGCTCAAAATCATAAATCCAAACCTTTAAGTATTACTTTCACTTAAAGTCCACTCAAAACACTTTAGTAACTTTCCTTTTCCTAGACATACTCTATCTGGAAAAATTCTCCTAAATTCTGTTGCTCTCAACACATTTATAACTTGTAAACATTGCCCTTACTTTGCCTACTCATGTTTTATCCTCTTAAAAGTAAGGATTTTACGGAGTCACCTTTCAGAGTGACACAAAATTGAATTCATACTGACATTCCCATAAAGTTTCTCCTGGACTTTACTGTGCTGTGGCAAACATTTATGAGACTATTGACTGGAGTTACTGGTTCGATGTGTATTCAAACTTTAAATACCTCACAAAGAATCCAATCTGTATTCTCGCACCAGTATAGCAGTTGTATCTGGGAACCCAGCAGTAACCTGACCAGGATAGAGTCTGTATCATAAAGACAAAAGGAAACAATACCTCTTAAGTCAGTAATATAGCAGAAATCAAGATAATATTGCATATGCTTTTTGAACACGTAGTGAGGCAAGATACCAAAAGCAGGAATGAATATAAAATCAGTATAAAACTGGTTTCCCCAATCCAGAAAATTTAATCATGCTGCAAAAGAAGAAAGATTACTTGCTATTCTACTGTGTACAACTGTCAGTGCTATAGGTTAGAATGACTAGATTTAGACAAGTTGCTAAAGGGATAGACTTAAAATCATCAAGTTTTAATAGCATTTCTATTTTTGAAAGTATACAAAAATTAAAAATCTTAAAATTTAAAAAGTTACTATCACTTTTGAGAACATCACTTTTAAGTAACTAGGCAGGAATCCCTACAAAAATTTTGTTTTTTAAAGTTTTTATTTTAATTTTAGTTAACATATTGTGTTATATTAGATTCGGGTGTACAATATAGGTATTCAACACTTCCATATATCACCCAGGGCTCATCAAAAGTGCCATCACTTATCTCATCCATTCCCCCAATCACCTTCCCTCCAGTAACCACCAGTTTGTTCTCTTAAGAATCTGTTTCTTGGTTTGTCTCTCCTCTGTTTTTTTTTCCCCTTTGTTAATTGGTTTTGTTTTGCAAATTCCACATATGAGTGAAATCATGTCTTTCTCTGACTGACTTATTTCACTTAGCATTATACTCTCTAGTTCCATCCATGTCATTGCAAATGGCAAGGTTTCATTCTTTTTTATGGCTGAATAATATTACATTGTATATGCCACATCTTTATCCATTCATCAATTGATGGAGAAAATTCATTTTTAGCAGGAATAAAATAAAGAGTGAGTATAAAATATATGTGTAATATGATAAAATTGTGTGTGTGTGTGTGTGTGTGTGTGTGTGTGTATACCAATACATCATCCCTGCCAAATGTTTGCCATATACCTAAAGGATGTGAAAGAACTAAATTTATCATGCTTGGAGGATTTACATTATAAATGCTGGAGAGCAGATTCCATTTATTGAGTTGGAATACCCGGTGTTCAGAAATAATTGAAAAAGTTTATCTGCCTAGTATCTTCCAAGGGACTAGGAGTGTGTTGATTATACGAGCTGAGTCATACTTCCTATGGCAATGAGAGATGACTTAGCATGAAAGCCATCACATACAAATTTATTTTTTTTTCTTTTTTCTTTTTTTTTTCTCAAGACTTTAAACCAGGGGGCCTACTGCAGGGGTATGAAGGATGACATGAATTCTGTTTGGAGATATCTTTGAGCTCACCTAGTAGACACTGTGAGCAAAGTTCACCCTACCAATTTGAAAAAACTTACAGACAAGAAATTATCACTGAAATTAATGGTGGCAGATATGTCCAAGAAATATTGCAAGATTTGATCCCTTTATGAATCTTGTGATAGATGAATGTGGGAGATGACAAGTCATGGGCAACACACCAATACTGGAATGGTGCTAATACAAGAAATAGTGTCATTATGTTAGAAGCCTTGGAACAGGTATAAACAATGGATGTGGAAGAAATGGATTTCTGGAAGAAATAAACAGCTTCTACATGTCCTCTCTTCATAGCACCTGTAAAGGTAAAATCTACTCATGTGCATTTTCATATTGAACTTTTTTGTTAAATAAACTCTTGTTAATAGTAAAAAAGAAAAAGAAAAACAAGCCCCCAAAAACCTTAGCACCAAGAAGTGGAGCTTATAAAATGAAGGGTAGAGACAGCATAAAATATACATTAATTATTCTAAAGGAAAAAACTGTGGACATTTTATAATATAGAGTAAAAATGAGAAGAATATAGGTTTTTGAAGGTTATGATAAATTTGCAAGTTTTTTAAAAGTAAAAACATATCCAGACTGATTTTATTTGGTTCTTGTTAACGCATTGGTCCTCAAGAAGAGTTATACAGAAAACTGGATTTCAAGGAGGTATAGAGGTATATAGTTCAGGAGAGACACAGGCTTAGGTTATTGGATCCTAAACCAATTTTATCAAGAGAATTTCAGCACATGCTCATGTAATTAATGGATTTACCAAGTACCTCATGATGAAGAATTGGCTGGCCTAGTGCAGTAGCTTATTAAAGATTCAAGTTTGACATTAAGTGGGAGAATATATTGAAAGAACAGAGATCTTCCTTAGGATAGGTTTATTGTTCAAATTAGAAACCATTATATACTTTCATAGTCAGAATACGGGAACCAGGAAATCAAGAAGTGGTCATGGGCGCGGCTTCTCTCACTATTATCCTTAGTAAATTACTCAAAAGAACTGTTTCTTTTTATCTGGCAACTTTGAGCTCCACTTTTGAAAGAGGCTTAGTCCTCGAGAAGTGTATGCTTCCTCTATGGGTGGACAATACTAGTACTGTTGAATTGGAAAACAGTCTTGCCAACTGGCAATTTTGGGCTCCATATCCACTGAATGAACAGTCAGAAAGTTTATGCTAATGGCTGACGTGATTGACATTGATTGTCAATAGGTAACTATTTTATTTCCACACAGTAGGAACACAGAGGAATCAATACATTTAAGAGAATAGACTTAATACTTCTCTGTGCAGTAGTAAAGATAATTAAGGAAAATTAGAGAAGCCAAAGAAAGGAAAACTATTGAGAACTCAAATCCTCCAGAAATGAAGAGCTTGAATCATCACACCTGATTAAAGAACACCAAATATATTCTGGCTGAAAACACATAAAGTACAGAATCGGTAGGAGAAGAACAAATTTGCAGATACCAAATGTAGCATCATGATCAATTACAGAAGTGAGGGCTGTGATAGTTTTGTGTATGTATATTTTTTTCTTATTATAGGTATATATTTATTTCTGTACATCTATTTTCATCGTTTCCTCCCCTCGTATAACTTTATAAACAAGTTACTGGAGGCTAGCCTTACATTTTTTTCTTTAGGTAACAAATATTCAATGAAATGGTCACTGGATTTGAGTAGTAACCAGTACAGCTCATGATGGGATACAATGACAATTTGACTTTGTGTCCCCTCATTTTGGGGGAAGATGAGAACCTCATCCTTTGTGCAAAGAAAAATTACATCTTGTTAAGTGAAAACATGAAATTATTTTTATTGTTTTATGGAAATTAAAGCACATGTACAAAGGTGAATAGCTCTCAATTATGTGAATGTGAATAGCTGTCAATTTAGAATGTAATCAGTAATCAATGTACTATTAGCTGCAGATCAACCTTTTCTTTCCTTGTGTTGTTACATTAGACCTAAATACTAGTCTTTAGCCAGGTGATGTTGATATTAACCTTTGTCTAGAAAAAGATTGCAAAACTAGGTCAGCCTGAAGGGGTTGAGCTCTTTTGTCTTAAAAAGTGGTACATTGGAATGTGGAATGCGAAATGTTATGTTAACCTCAGAAGCCACCGTGAACCAGGTGAAGTTCAAACACTTTAGTGGGTTTCTCTGCCATTCAGTGGGCTGCTATGGTAGACCAACCACAGTTCATACACCTTGCAAGTTTCTCCACCACCTGAGGAGCTGATCCACAAGCTTTAGTTCACTTATCACAGTCTGAGTGTTCCTTTCCTCTACTTTCTCTAAAGAGGTCTTAATCCCAGACTATAGTCTGCCCCCATTAGAAGTTTCTAAGAAAGGTCTTATTTCCTTTTCCTCAGCCCTAGAGCGAGGAAGAACTTTATACATTTTTTATTACTATACTCCGGCATCTTCTATTTCTGCACATCCTATTTGGTAATCACCTTTTACTAATTAACAGTTCTGAGTGTTAAATACCCCACATTCATATTATTGATATAGTTTCTGTCTTCTGATGTGACCCAGACTAATACAATCATAGTTCTTGTTGTATCTCTATTTTCTATTTCTCCTGACACTTCTGTTGCTTTTCTTCATTCCATTTCTATTATCCCATTCCAATTATTGTCCTTAAGCTGAAATTTAAAACCTGAACAGTAATAATATTTATTGAGGATTGCATTCTTTAACTTCTAAGGCAAGAGAAACTGTGGCATTTTTTTCTCTTAGGAAAAATGGCATTTTAAAAAATGTTAGCTATATCCATTTTCTTATGCTAAGGAAACCTTAGACTATCAAGATCTTGATCCGGTATCAAAGTCCAAATTCAAAGTACTAACATGCCATTCATATCTAACCACTATCTCTCCAACTCTAGATGAGTTTTATCAGGATCTCCCATACAGATAAGACATATAAACGAACGACCACTAGAGTATGAAACTATTCATATGTCATTATAAAATAAAGTTAGCTCAGTGTGATAAATTGTTTATGGGTAAAAGCTGAGGAAAAAATAAATACTAAGCTATAAATACAATTTAGAATAGGAGGCAAAGGAAGAGGACATTACCTGGTAATGTGAATCTTATTATTGACATCATGTTCAGCCCATAGAAGGGATCCAAATAACTACCCTAATCTATAAGTGTAGTCAGAATCTAAAGCCAGAAGGACAAAACTGTCATTTTGTAATAACTAGTTTCTTCATGTTCATTTTCTAGATATAAAATTCAGTTTTGTTCATACTTCTTTTCTCAGTATTACTGCAATCAGCCAAAATGTTTATTTTTTGTTTTTGTTCTTATTAAGAATTATTCCTTTTTTTAAAGATTTTATTTACTTATTTGACAGAGAGAGACACAGCGAGAGGGAATACAAGCAGGGGGAGCAGGAGAGGGAGAAGCAGGCTTCCTGCTGAGTCAGCTGTGGGGCTCCATCCCAGGAACCTCGGATCATGACCTAAGCCGAAGGCATATGTTTAATGACTAAGCCACCCAGGTGCCCCCCAAATGTTTATTCTATCTAAAAATGCCAGTATTTCACAATGGAATGATCAAAGCTGAAATGTATGCTATATTATAGGAAAGAGCCTCCTAAATATGAGAAAATGAATTTTACTTTCATTGTTGTTTCCATCAAAGGGGTAAGATAAAGAATTAAGCAAAAATACATTGATATTTCAAGTGGAGAAGACATTAATAATATTGATTTAACCAATGAAGCTGCTTTTTGATTTGGAATGGTAGTCAGGCTATATATTATGAAACAGTAAGTAGGAAGCATTTTTAAATCAATGTGACAAGTAAACTTTATTAATATTTTAACTACAATAAATGTGACAAATCCTCTTTTCCCATTATCAAACTGATTATATTTTAGATTACTCTTTAGATCTAAAGATAAAGATATTTTCATTCCTTTAGATGCAACCAGATGAAGCCTGTGGAAAAAATGGAGGGCACAACCTGGAATGGAGCCTTATGGAGACATATTTGTCATGAAATCTCCACAAATCACACTTTACCACTTCATGTGGTGTACACCTGTGGCTGCTTGATTATGTACTTTTCTGCCACACAAGAGACTCTGTAGCCCTGTAAATGCCTATTTTGTTGTCTTTATAATGTGCCTTAAAACAATAACAAAATAAGGGGACTGGAGTATCATAGGGAGATAATGTCCACAGGAGGTCATAAGATACTTTAACAAGACCTCTTCCTGCCAAAATTCCTGTTTTATATTCTAGCCCTATGTTCCCCAGAGGTGAAAATGGGAGTTTGCCATTTAAGATTGAATTTCTTAGTTTCTTATGATATAAATGTACCTGTTCAAAATAACTTTGTATTGATAGACTGAAGAAAATTTGTTCTTTTTTTTTTTTTTAATTTTATTTATTTGACAGAGAGATCACAAGTAGAGAGGCAGGCAGCGAGAGAGAGAGGAGGAAGCAGGCTCCCCGCCCAACAGAGAGCCCGATGCGGAGCTCTATCCCAGGATCCTGGGATCACGACCTGAGCCAAAGGCAGAGGCTTTAACCCACTGAGCCACCCAGGTGCCCCTGAAGAAAATTTGTTCTAAGTGTTCCTTCTCATAAGCCCTGTATTTTGCCTAGAACAGGAGTTGATCTTTGAAAACTGATTCTCAAAACAGCAAGTTGTTCAAGGGGTAGAATTTGTAGTATTTTATAAACATATAATCTTGGAACTCTCGGCTGGCTCAGTCATTTAAGCATCTGCCCTCAGCTCAGGTCATGATCCCAGGGTCCTGAGAACATATAGTCTCAACATACTAATCTCAAATTGAATTTTTGAAAGATCCCACCCATGCTTTTATGGCTTTTATGTTTTAAGGAGATGACTTTTATGTTTTAAGGGGATTCTGAACTCTGAAAATTAAAAATTACATATATGTACATTTTATGTTGCTCATTATATCTTATAAATGTAAATAATGTGATTTTTTTGTCTACTTCTACTGTATTTTAGGTCAGTGCAACAGTAAATCCTCAATTTATTATCCACAGGAGCAAAAATTGACAAGGTATAGCAAGCAGGTCCATAATTTCTATGAAGTTTTCACAGCATTAAAATAAACCGAGTAATGACTTTAGATTTCCAAAATGTAAAAACAATAGAAAATTAAAATAAATACAACACATTTTTTTCAGTTTGAGACACATAAAAATGTCTAAAAATGCAAGTTATATAAATAACTACAAGAACTTTAAATTTGAAATAAAATTCACAAATAAGAGGATAAGGCAGTGGATGGTTTAATATAAAAAATTAATTTGAATAAGTTATATTTCAGTTTGGAGAAGAGACAGATCAATTGAAATAGAGTCAAAATGTACAAGGAGACCTTGAAGAATTGAAAACTTGGTTTCTTTCTCTTTATGGTTTCAAGATCTCTAATGTCTGCTGATTTCTCCTCTTCAGTCCTTTGTGCATCTGTCTCATTTTTGTTTTTCTTCTACAGATAAACTGTTGGTCCTTCTTGCTCATGGTTTAATTTGTACCTCCTGCCCACTCCCCACATCAAATGGTAGCCTTTGCACTTGATTCTTCATCAACTGCAAGCTTTCTTGGTTAATTAACGTAGTTTCTCTTTACCTAAATTAAGAACTCCTATAAAATAGACTCTCACTGGTCCAGTTTGGAGAACTAATATAATAATTTTCACATTGCTCTTTTAGACCATGCATATTTTTAAGTGGAAGTCAACAATGAGGAAATAATAACAATATAATAAAGTACTGAAGTTTGGTAAGATATGAGCAGATTAATGGGATAGATTTATGACAGTTAAACTTTGTTAGTAGAAAGTAAAAACACTTTTTCATTTACTTTTATAAACAAGTTCTTATTCATTGCTGTTAGACATATTTCTTTTCTCACAGCTGACCCAATATTCAACATTTAATTCTGTTTTCATGCAATTTCTTTCTTTGTTTTATATCTCTTTCTGGAAGTTTCTCTAATGAATCTACCAAATGTTTTAGTATGTTTGTGATACATAATTAGCATTTTAATATGCCATTCAATATTCTAATTGTGTCACATATATTTACTACTTACCATATATTCATGTGTGTACCTGGTCACACCTACACAATTGTAGAATTCTTGAAGTTGTAATGTTTCTCATACTTATTTCTCAAAAACCATAGTCACATTATAAAATTCTGGAATTAGAGCCTGGTGCTAGGCTCCTGTGACCAGAGGTCAAACACTATTCTTCAAAATTCCAGAGGGAGTTTAGGGCTGAAACTATAGCTGTGGTTCAATAAAAATTTGTGATCAAATTATAGGAAGGTACTACAAATACACGTCCCAAAATTGTTTCAGAGTATTTACTTCCATAACTTTGTCAATAAAATGTGTGAAAGAGTAGAAGCAAAAGCACCTATGATTTATTAAGGGCTCACTCATAAAAATAAATTGATGATGGATGAAAAGCAAACTTCTAACTGAATATTCAACCTTAAATTTTACTTACTTGGGTAGAATCATCTTAATTTCAGACATGCAAAATATATATTAATCTGGGGTTAAGTGCTTCACCATCTGGTTTTCAAAAGGAAATGCACTAACCAGAGATCTCACAAGATCTGATTGAGTTACAAAGAAAATAACTTAAGGAAAAGATATGAGAGGAGAGTATTTTTATGATAACTTATATAATTTGGGAAATCAATTAGAATGTAAATAATTGGAAAGAAAATATATTTTTCTGAGTAAAATATAGACTAACAAATATTTCACTATTATCTTGTGATGCAATCCAGAGACTAGTACAACAAAAATTTTAAACATTTTAAAGAAGTGAAATTCAGATTTTATCTATTTTATTATATTACTGTTTTTCTAATAAGAAATTCTAACGTTTAAAGAACTACATTTGTTTCATGAATGGAATTGTATGCAGTGCTACTCAATGTGGGGTCAGTAGATCAGCTGCCAGAACATAGGCTAATTATTACTGTGCCATGATGAAAAACAAAACAAAACAAAACAAAATAAAACATCATTGTGAGCTTAATAATACAGATGATTTTATTTCTGTCACAAACCCTTTCATCAAATTGTACACTAAACTGTACACTTTTTTGTACTATTTGTGGTAAGGCAGATATAAAAAGCACAGCTTTGCTCATATACTCAAAATCTCTATAGTTTTATCTTATGGATCAGAATTACTAAGAAATGCTCTCCTTTTTTGTTTATCAGAACATATACATTGTCTTCATTTTGAAGGACAGTTTTACTGGATAGAGAATTTTTGATTGACTTTTCCTTTCAGCATTTTGTCATTCTATTGCTATCTGTCCTTTCTTCTTTTTGATGGGAAGTCAATGGGAAGTCATATAATTGCTATTATTCTATAGGTGGCTGAATCATCTTTCCCTTACAGTTTTAATAATCTCTTTGTCTTCCAGCAGTTTGTTATTGTTGGTCTGGCTATTGATATATTTTTGTTTCTCTTACACGAACTTAAATAGAATCAAATTTGAAAAATGTTTAACCATGAATTCTTCCTAGTTTTTTTTGTATTTTTTTTCCTCTTTCTCCTTGGGAAATTCATTACACATTCTTTGGTATGCTTGATATTGTCCCACATATCTCTTAAATTTTTATTTAAAATTTTTTTGCAATGTGTTCTTTATATTGGATCATTTCTATTGATCTGTTTTTTGTTTGTATTTTGTTTTGTTTTTAATGTCAAAATGAGTATTTTAATTTAGTTTTATAAAAAGATGACACATGAATGTGGATTAGAAAAAAGTTTTGTTTTTCCAAAAATGCAGGGGAAAAAAATAACTCTTATTGGGTTCAATGATAATTTCCTGGATCTTGTCTTTGCCTTGAAATCTGTATCTTTTCCCCAAAGCATCTACTTCAAGAATCACCTGACCTTGTTTATCTCCCTCTAGCTAGAACAAGCTAATTCCCCTACACCCCTCTCTTTTGCCATACTGAGTGGGTGCTGAAGACCCTGGGGTCTGACAATGAATAAGCTAGCAACCCACAGGCAGTGGCACCCAAAGCCCCACGCCCAGTCCCCATGGAGAGGTCACAAAGCTGACATTGTTTTCATGGTCTCATGACAAGGAGCCAAAAGCTGACTATAAGAACAAATCAAGGCTAAATATGGAGAAAAATCAGAGCTCCTAACACCAGAGTAAACTGCAAGCTGGGGCAGGAAAAGAGAATTTTTGAGTCATTCCATTTTTAGAAACAAGGGGAAACTTGTTTCTTTTCCACTGCTATGGCTCTATCAGCTACTCTACTGCTACTGAGTTCCCAGGTGATGGGCAAGCACAAAAGGGACTGAATAAATCAGGAGAACTTTGCCCTGGGTGGAGAAGGGAGTAGCAGAAGAAGTTAGGTCAATTAATCATTTATAGAAAGACATTGATGGGATCTTCAGCTCTTAACATGGCTGTCAGCCCTGCAGAGGACAATCCAGTAAGAACCAAGACAACCACTCCAGATTGGTATAGCTGGGGAATCTTCAGGCCTTTCTTTAGGTTCCACATCAAGTGTTAGATCCCATTCTAGGTATGATACATGAGAGGGAAGACAAGTGCAAATTCAGCTGTGTAGATCAGTGATGTCCCCAGACACATGGTCTTTACAAATTTCAAATAAGATTGAAAGTTGCAAAAGATGGATGGTACTTTGATAGGAATTGCATTAAATGTGTAGATTGCTTTAGGTAGCATAGACATTTTCACAATATTTATTCTTCCAATCCAGGAGCATGGAACATTTTTCCATTTCTTTGTGTCTTCCTCAATTTCTTTCATGAGTACTTTATAGTTTTCTGAGTATAGATTCTGTGTCTCTTTGGTTAGGTTTATTCCTAGGTATCTTATGGTTTTGGATGCAATTGTAAATGGGATTGACTCCTTAATATCTCTTTCTTCTGTCTTGCTGTTGGTGTAGAGAAATGCAACTGATTTCTGTGCATTGATTTTATATCCTGACACTTTACTGAATTCCTGTATAAGTTCTAGCAGTTTTGGAGTGGAGTCTTTTGGGTTTTCCACATATAGTATCATATCATCTGCGAAGAGTGATAATTTGACTTCTTCTTTGCCGATTTGGATGCCTTTAATTTCCTTTTGTTGTCTGATTGCTGAGGCTAGGACCTCTAGTACTATGTTGAATAGCAGTGGTGATAATGGACATCCCTGCCGTGTTCCTGACCTTAGCGGAAAAGCTTTCAGTTTTTCTCCATTGAGAATGATATTTGCGGTGGGTTTTTCATAGATGGCTTTGATGATATTGAGGTATGTGCCCTCTATCCCTACACTTTGAAGAGTTTTGATCAGGAAGGGATGCTGTACTTTGTCAAATGCTTTTTCAGCATCTATTGAGAGTATCATATGGTTCTTGTTCTTTCTTTTATTGATGTGTTGTATCACATTGACTGATTTGCGGATGTTGAACCAACCTTGCAGCCCTGGAATAAATCCCACTTGGTCGTGGTGAATAATCTTTTTAATGTACTGTTGAATCCTATTGGCTAGTATTTTGTTGAGTATTTTCGCATCTGTGTTTATCAAGGATATCGGTCTATAGCTCTCTTTTTTGGTGGGATCCTTGTCTGGTTTTGGGATCAAGGTGATGCTGGCCTCATAAAATGAGTTTGCCAAGAGCCAAGAGGGCCAACAAGCCAAAGAGAAAGACCTCTGTACTCAAGGTCATACCAGTACCAGAGTGCCAAAGGGATATTGCCATGGGAAGAGATCCACTGTAGATAGTGATATGCAGAGACAGAATACAGTTTAAAGTAGTGTTCTTTTTCCAGAACTTCTCCATCTTTTCTCTGGTTATAGTTCCCAAAGGAACAGCATTTCTGATACAGAGCCTAGGACTTAGATGGGCACAGAGGCAATGAGAGCCAACATGTCTCAACAAGAGCACAGCCATCTTCTCTACTGATCTACTTTTAAATTAAATGATTTGTGCTTTACATTTCTGTTCTGCTTTTAAATCCATCTAGCCAATGTTTTTCCATTATTTTGGTTATTACATATTTAAATTCTAAAATTTTCTTTTATTATATACAGTTTATGTTTCTCTACTAGAAGTGCTTTTGACAAACCACTACAATCATATTTTTCTTTAACTCCTGAGATAGTTTTCTTTAATTCCTTTAACATATTTATAAAAGCATCTATGAAGTCTGCTGACTCTAACATACAGATCCATTTAAAGACATTTTCTACTGACTGCTTTTTTTTTGAGTGTGGGTCAACTTTTCTGTGTCTTTTATGCCTTGTAATTTTTTATTGTCGCTACTGAAAATTGGACATGTTGAACAATATAATGTAACAACTTCAGATTCTTTTTTTTTTACTTACTCAAAGCTTTATTTTTTATTTTATTTTTTGTAACAAGTTTATTGAATCTTTCCCCCCATGGTATACAGGTTTTAATGTCACTGAAAATTTTTTGTTTTTTTAAACCGTTTTTTTAAAGATTTTATTTATTTATTTATTTGACAGAGAGAGAGAGAGATCAGAAGTAGGCAGAGGCAGGCAGAGAGAGAGGGGAAAGCAGGCTCCCCGCTGAGCAGAGAGCCTGATGTGGGGTTCAATCCCAGCACCCTGAGATCATGACCTGGGCGAAAGGCAGAGGCTTAACCCACTGAGCCACCGAGGTGCCCCCATTTTTTGTTATTATTATTTTTACACTGGTTAGTTAGAAGTTACCCTAGTGTCTAAATTGATTAGTTGTCAGAGAGCTTAGTATTTTTTTCCCCTCAAATATCTGAGATTGTAAGGCTTCTTTTCTGACAGATGATTTTTGTGGATTGGAGAGTGTTCCTGTGATCGGTTAATTTTCAAGTCTGCCTGAAGCTTTTACTTTTTTCTGTGTCCTCTTGGGTTTTCCCTCTTCGTGTGCAAGGTTCCCAAATTATTGAGAGATATATGTAGAACTTCCTCAGTGCTTCTTTACCTTTACTATGGCCCCTTTAAAGTTTTGTTTTGTTTTGTCTTGTTTTTACCATTCAGGACGTGGGATTTATGCTTTACCATGTGCCACTTACTGAGACTGAAAATATGGAAAACAGAGTTTAGTAACTTTTAACAGATGTTTTGATATTATTGAAAAACCAAACTCATATTTGAGTTTTTAGGTCAGTAACAGTCTCATTTTACTTTCCAACTTTAAGGACATTTGGGGTGGGGGGAAGACATAATGAGATTGGAATAGTCTGTGCCTTGATTCTGAAAGAGCTAAATTTGAAGCTTGGCAGCCAAGCTTACTTAATGTAGTCTCCTGGCTCCCGTTTATTTTTGCTGATGTCAGTGATTTACAAACTCTGAATGTTAGGTTATAAATGAGATCTAATTAAATTATTTAAATAAAGCAGTTGTCAGATTTCTAAGAAAAAAATGCTATCCCCCCATTTGACACATTATTATGAACAAGCATATGAATGTGCTGATTCCATTTAGAATGCAAGTTTACTAAATTATGTGCATGGATTACACAAAATTTTTATCAGGGTGGTACAGCCATTAGTAACTTTCTGGTTTACCTCTCCCCAGTCATTTTTCTAGGTATCTCTTGACATCAAGGATTAACGGTTCTAGTCCATGGCTATTCACATTCAAAAAGTTCCTATAATAAGGAGATTAAGGAAACACTCATGTTTCTTTCACTTAGGAATCACCTAGAGAATTGTTAAAATATTACTACATTATCTCTAATTCCTTGGGGATCATTTTAGTTTAGTTAGTCTCTTACAAGACCCCTGAATGATGCATCTCTTAAAAGATTATTGGCTTCTTATTGGACCTCTTCATGAGACAAACTGAACTCCATTTATTTCTCCTCTATGAAGCAGCCATAAAGTCATTTGCATAGTATTTGCTTTTGACTGTATGTGGTAAAGGCAGTTTTGCTTAAGAGATCAGAAATATAATTCTCTCCATTGGTTGAATTGTATTTTTTTTAACTTAATAAGTAAATGAAGTAAAATTGCTACTGAAGCGATTGTTGAAGGATCTCATTGCTATTATATCTTAATAGCTTTCCTTAATTCCATGAGAGGTCTATACTTTCCCCCTCCTTCCATATTGAACAAATCATTCTTTCTGGGAGATTTTCCTTTTGAGTATCATACCTATAAAGCCTCGGAACATCTTTCTATTGCTTGTGTTGATTTTTTATTTTAAGTACTTAGAGAAATATACCAAGTTTCTAAACAAAGGATATTATCAGCGGAACACTGACCATCCTTTGACATACATCAATGTCTCTATAAATACCACAAACCCCTTTTGAATGTGTTTTCTAAATTGTGTGACAGTATTAATTCTTTGTCTTAAAAGTTTATCCACTGAAAGAAATATACAATAAGAGAAACATGAATCCTGGTATGAGATACCATTTTTTGAAAAGCAAATTTCATTTTTATTTTCAATTTTTGAAAGATTTATTTATTTGAGAGAGAGAGGGAGAGAGCACAAAGGTAGGGTAGAGGGAAAGAGAATCTCAAGCAAACTCTGATCTGAGCATGGAGCTCATTGTGGTTCTGAGATCATGACCTAAGTTCAAACCAAGAGTTGGTTCTCAACCAACTGCACTATCCAGGTGACCTGCAAATTTCATTTTTCAAACTTTATTGAAAAGACTAATAAAAGTCTTAAAATAATACTTTAGTTGGTTTTTTTTTTTTTGGAAGAAGTGTGTTCAATAATAACTATGTTAATATTTAACCATTAATGGTTAATATGTATTAAAAACTTATTCAATGTCAAGGTCTTTATAGTCACCATTTACTTATATCCTCAAAACACTTCTATAAATTAGATAGTCCCATGTTTTGAACATGGCCACTAAGATTTAGATAGATTAAGTAACTTGCCTAAAGCAACAGAGTTTAGTATTTAAATATAGACAGTCTGATTCCTGAGTCTGTAGTGTTAAATCTGAAGCAGTGCCATCTCCCCATTTTGGGCTGATATTTCTGAGGTAGTACATTTTAAAATAATATAAATACAATAATTATTACATATAGTCCTAAATTATCTTTTGGGGAGAAAATTATGGATCTATTTTTGCTGGAATTTTTCCAATTGTGTAAAAATTCCAGAGTTTATCTGGATTTTCCACTGGTCTTGTCCATACTGGACATGACAAAACTCACAAGGTTTCAGGCAGGTAGAAAGATACTGGACTAAAAATATGAGATTGAATTCTGATTCTTTCCTTTCATTCATTTTTCTAGAAGCTTGGATATAAATCTTTAAACATGATAAATTGTAAAATAAATGTAATATCTTCTATTTCATATCTACTTCACAGAGAGGTTGCAAAGTGAAATTATTTATGCTAAGGGTTTAGAGAAAGAGTTTTGGGCAAATTTATTGGTCTTTAAAGAATATGATTAAAGTAGACCCTACTACCTGGAGAAAACTAGTATTGTAGCCTGTATATTTAAATTTTGAGGCTGAAATCCTAGTTTTAGAATTTTTTTGTCAATATCTTTCCCTTAATATCAAATTTATCCATGGATCAGTTTTCATTTTATTTATTTTATTTAATTAATTATTAATTAATTAATTAATTTCATTTATTAATATTCATTTACTAAGAAAAGTCAAAAGAAAATAATATTATTGTTATTATGTTCAGTGTGTGCTGAGCACTTCATATAAATAATTTATGTAAACTTCTCATCTAGGAGATAAGAACTTAACATAAGAACTTGGTCAAGAGAGGTTCGTTCCTCAACCTGACCAAAATCACATAGTTAGCAAGTCTTAGAACTAGAACTTAAATCTACAGTCTAATTTTGCAATCTCTTTTAATGTAGAGCCCAAGGACTATCCAAGGGCATTGTTACTTCTTGAAAGAGAATCCAGTGAAAATCAATTCTGACAAAAGTAAAAGTAGCCAAGTGTCAATGGACAAGGGCAGTTAGTATTCAGGATGTCAGCATTTTTATTTTGCTTTTACTTTTGGTTCATACTGGTTTCTTATTGTTCTCCTACATGAGGAATTGGCAGGACTTGTGCCTTCTTTCATTTAAAGCTCACTGGTATGCAGTCTTTTTTTATTTAAGGTACAGTTTTCCCAGTAGAATGTTGGTCTTTGTTAACTCCCGGTTGAATAACTAATACATGACACTTTTCCTGAAAAATTTCCGTATGTTTCACACTGTGCAAAATACAGCAACTTAACTCCTAATCATAATAAGCAACTTTGACATTTGCAGTACTAGGACATTTTGCTCTACACAGGTATACTGGCTCCAGTATAATTTACAATTATTTTTTTTTCTCAATTCTTTCCAATAGGAGAGGTCTGCTTTTATACTGAATTCTTCATTACCGTTCTCTTCATCATCTTTGGTTTTGTCTCCATTCTACCTATCATATCTTATACATATATCCTTATATGTAGAGTAGAGGTTAAGGATTGGGCCTCAGGTATTGGACCACCAGTATCCAAATCTCAGTTCCATCTTTTTAATTATGTACCTTTGGGAAAGCTGCAAAATTTCTCTTTCTTTCTGTCTCTCTTGTCTTTCTGTCTTTCTCTTTTTGTTTCTCTTTTACCTTTACTTTCTTTTATTTCTAAAGATTATTGTGAGTGTCAACAAATGTGGCAGATTCATCATCTGTTTCTAAAAACACCAAGTCTTGTAAGTTGTTTCCTCAGTTCTGACCTCCTCAGTGAAAGTGACCATTTATTATCTGCACCAATCATTGAACACAAAACTATAGGTTGTCTGAGGCTTTAATTTATAAGTAAAAGTACCATTGTTTAAATGTTTTCAGTCACTAATCATATTAGATAACAGACTATTCTATTTTTTAGATACTTCCAGTGATTAGAAATTCATTTTTTGTAGTTAAAAAAATTGAGTTTTTATTTTAATTTCAACTTTATATATTTTGGAACTAAATTTAACAACTATAATTCATTTTTTATAAAACATTCCTGTAAATGATTATCATCTTCTTTTTTTCCTTTTCATGGTAAACACTCTCATCTCTTTTACCAATGTGTTTGGGGTCACACAGCAATAATGACCAGCAGGTTTAGAAAAGTTTATGTAGTTTCAAAAAATGCCAGGTTTGTTCCCAGTAAACATACTAAAATAAGCTTAATCTTTAAATACTACAAAAAATGCAATAGGTAAAATTTAATTTAAAAAATTAGAATTTTCTTTGTTTAATATTCCTACTAATAATTAGTTGCCCAAGGATTGTGTATTTTATGTAACTTTTATTTCAAAGAGAATGGAGCTATATTTTCTGCTGGAAACTAGGATGATTATTTTTATTAATATTATATTATTATTATTATTATTATTAATCCAGTGACTATACAAAAAAAGAGAAAACATGAACGGCTCTTTTAATTTTTTTTCATTATGCATATTTGTCTTTGTTATCTGCAACTAATCTTGCCTAAGGATTTGGTCTAAGAATTGTCACAAGTACATTCACACAACTTATTATATACATATTCTTCCTTCCACCTAAGTTATCAGCCCAGTGAAGAAACTTCCTTTGTTATTTGTCTTTCTATTCTATCTAGCTCCTAAACGAAGATGAAATATTTTCTATGAAGCAAAAGTTTGCCAAGTTTTGTGCATGAAGACCTCTATAGGATGAAAGGATTATTTGTTAAAGATCTACAACTGCTTTCAAATAGCTTGTAAATTACTTAAAAGAGAAATATATTTAAAATTAAAAATATTTGAATTTAAAAATTTAAAATTAGAAAACAACAAGTTCTAAATAATATGTCATAAGTAACAAGTAAAATAGAAGCTTATAAAAGGAAAATCCTAAAGCAGACTTAAAGATGAAGATCAGATTTTGAAAGAAAATGAAAATGAGTTTAAGAATAAAAACCGGAAGTCATTCTGTGTGACAGAGTAACACAGGGTAAGTGATGAGTAGAATATGTATAATAGGTTTAGAGGTAAAATTGGCCTAAAAAGAGGAGGTAGAGTTTGGATAGGTAAAGAAAGGGTAGTTTTCAGAATATATCGAAATTCAAGAAACATTTATACCTGCCTCAGGAAGCAATAGGGTGTTACTGAAAGTTTTCGAGGTTAGTGCCGTGATGCTGGTTACGTTTCAGCAGACTGGTGTGGCAGATGTGTAACGGAGAGAAAAACAAGAAAAAGAAGTAGATTTGGTCCAAGAGACTGAATAAAAAGCTGATGCAGATATTAGAAATGAACAGAGATTTCTAAAAATCTCAAATGAGTGAATAAGCACATTTGTACATTGGAAGAGGGTGTTAGATTTCTGATACTTTTTTTTAGAGGTTTTGGTTTCAAACACTAAATTTTCAAAGCATGGATTTACCATACGTCTAATAAATCAAATTTCATGACCCCCCCTTTTTTTTAATCATTCTTAACTTGGCACCCGCTGAAACAAATAAGCAGGTAACACTAATTCAGGACATTCAGATTAACTTTCCTCTTATAATGTTTAACCCTTAGCTCTGGTTTCCTTCAAGTCACTATGTTTTCAACTCTAAATTGCGATGCACTTTATCAACATTATTGTTAGTAAATTTGAACTGGTTATTTATATAATTGAGGTTAACATCTAGATAAGATATTTTAAGAGTATGTATTTTTATTATCTGGTTACTTTCAATTTATTTCACATAGAATGCTTCCTTTGTCATAAGGAGAGGAATAGAGCATAGCTATTACACTGGAGGGCTATAGTTTGAGAAAAAAGGAAGAAATAAAAAAACTTTTTAGTAGTTTGTAGTTTCTGAAAATAAGGACTTTAAGAAATTTTGATTTCCCCAATTCTAACAATATTTATTCAGTTGTAAAAACTTGATTGAAATCTTTTGGTGAAAGAGGGGTAATTGAAGTTTAGGATTAAACCAGATGCCCATTGAGATGAAAGCTGTATGATAACTATGCCTTGATATGAGTGGGGAGGGTAAATTAGTCAGAAGTGAATTTCCAGGGGTTCCTGAAACTTGTTTCTCTGCCTTTTAAGGATCTCTCCTGTAATTAGGTCTATGATTTATTTAATATATAAAATGATGTTTTATTTTCCCATCTCACTATCTTAAGATTAAATTAAATAAAAAGTATAGGGTTCTTAAACATTCTACAAATGAACACTCTGATTGGTTCAAATAATAATCTATTTGATCTGATAAGAAAAAGTTTATAGCTCGAAGTTTGCCATAGTCACATAGTAGCATACCGATGACTATCATAGTTGGCTTTGTGGCTTAAACAGCAAAAATGTGTTTTCTCTAGTTCTGGAGACTGATACAGATCAGGTTGCCAGCACAGTAAGATACTGGTAAGAGCTCTTTTCCTGGCTTGCAGATAACTAACTTCTACCTGTGTCCTCACCTGACAGAGAGAAAGCTCTGGTTTCTCTTCTTTTTATAAAGGCATTAATCCCTATAAGGGCCCCACCTTCATTACTTCATCTAAACTTAATTATTTCCCAATCTCCATCTCCATTATTTCCCATCTCCAAATACTAACACATTAGGGGTTTGGACTTGACCATATAAATTTTGGAGGGGATACAATTCAGTCCATAAAATTCTGCCCATGGTCCTCCAGAACTCATCTCTTTCTTACAGGTAAAACACATTTATTCTATCCCAACATCTCAAAACTCTAAATCATATCAGTATTAGCTCTAAAGTCTGAAGTCCCAAATCTCATCTAAACATCATCTAAAGAAAATGTGAGTAAGATTGAGGTGTGATTCATCTTGAGGCAAAATTCCACTCCAGTGGAGATAGTATGACCAGTTCTGTGGGTATAGATCAACATTTTCCCCCCAGTCACCTCTGTTATTATTCAGTGGGCTCATGAACAAAGTGGCCGTAGTGGCAGGGATAGAAGTTATGCATGGATTTAACAATATTGACTTCTACTCACCATGGCTCGCCTGTCTACAGCCACTGCTCTGACCTTGTTACCTTTATTTGAAGATTAAGTGTAGTTTAAGGAGATGTGTATGGGGGCCAGACTGACAAGGGGTGGATTTATGATGGTTAATTTTATGTGTCAACTTAACTGGATCACAGGGGGCCTAGATCCTTGGTTAAACATGATTCTGGATTAGTCTGTGAGGGGGTTTCTGGATAAGATTAACATTTGAATCAGTAGCCTGAGTAAAGCTGATTGCCTTCCCAAATATGTGTGAGCCTCACCCAATCTGATGAAGGCCTGAATAGACTAAAAGGTGAGTGAGTTAGAAGTTTCTTGCTCTGCCTAACTCTTTTCATTTGCTTGTTCAAGAAATATTAATTTTTGTTTTCTATGTCTCAGGGGTAGTTCTAAACATGTGAAACATAACAATCAACATGACAGTTCTGATCTGAGCTCTACAGAGTAAATATTCTCAGGGGGTGCCAGATTAAACAAACACAACGATTAAGAGGTTACTTTTACATGGTAGTAACTGTTATAGAGGGCTAGCATCATGGCTTTGCAACCTGTGCCGTCATGCAGGAACCTGCCCTTAGAAGGGCAATGTACTTCATTTAATGCTCTGCTGCACTGTCTTAAAATTTTTAGTAGTTTTTGAACAAGGGGTTTTTATTTTTCACTAGACTATGCAACTTATGTAACCAGACTTGGTGTTATGAAGAAAACCAGAGTAGCAAGGAGTGATATTCTGGGGCAAAATAGGGCCATGCAAGATAGTAAAATTGGGGGAAAACTCTGTGAAGGACTGGTATTTGAATTCAGGCCTCAACAAGGAGAAGGTACCTTGTGAGCAAAGCATTTCAGACAAAGCAATGAGAAAAGTAAAGGCACTGAGTGTACTGGGAGTTGCTATTACTGAGTTTGAGAAAGCAAGCTGATATGACTAGATAATGAGGCAGGTGACAAATGGTAGGACATGAGCTGAGCTGAAACAGGTGATAGAGTCTAGTGTATGTATGATAATTTGGTATAAAAAAGATTTTTTTAAATGTATGCAATAGACATTCCTTAGAATGATCAAAGAAGAGAAACAGTAATAATTTGGACTTTGTGTTTGATGGTCCTATCATGAGAAAAAGGTCCTATTTTATTGTTATTATAAATATTATTTCCAGGTAAACATAATCAACATATTTATTGAAAGTTGGACAGTAGTATTGGGAAAGGAGAAATTTCAGAGTTAAGTAACAGAAATAAATGGTCAAATCCTGCCTTTTTTTTTTTCCTTTTATTTACTATTGGTAATCAATTTCTAAATCTTTTGTGTGAACTACTTACTTCCTTGAATAGCTCATTCTCAAGACTACCTCCAGGGGAAGGTAGGAGTTCAGTGCTTCAAATCAGTTGACAGGAGGAAAATATGTTCTTATTAATCCTCTAGCTAATGTACATCCTATTATGAGATGAGGATTCTTGTACATGCCATTTTTTTTTTCCCCTGAAATGATTCATCAGCATAAGATAAAACTAAGATTGAATGAAACTAAAGCAGTTCATACTGATTAGGTACAGGTAGACCTTAATTTAATTAGATTCTCTGAATATATTCTAAAACATCACCACCTTTTAAAACGATAGCCATTCCAAAAAAAACATAACAACAAAAAAAAAAATTGAAACTCTGGCTATCATATTACTTAACATGGCCATATTATGCATTTCACAATTACTGGTGTCATATTCCTCCTGAATTTGAAAATGTTCCTTCTAGTCCCACTACAATAAAGATGATGTGTACAAAATGATATATAAAAGCTATAACTCATTCTTCTAAAACAATTTTTAAAGATTTTATTTATTTATTTGACAGAAAGATAGAAAGCACAAGTAGGCAGAGCAGCAGGCAGAGGGAGAGGAAGAAGCAGGCTCCCCGTTCAACGGGAAGCTTGATGCAGGGCTTGATGCCAGGACCCTGAGATCATGACCTGAGCCAAAGATAGCCACTTAACCGACTGAGCCACCAAGATACCCCTATAATTCATTCTTTAAAACACCATTTTCAGGCTTTATAAATTACAAAAATACACATATTTCAGTTAAAGCAAAATATTTTCCCCAATTTTTTTTTTTTATTTCTTCAGATTCATTCACCCCTGGTAATAGCTTGAGCAAAAGACACATGTAAAGAATGTACTTCCCTGAAAAGTAAGTGCCCTTACATTTTGCAATTGTGCTTTATTTTAATATTATCAATAGGTCAAGTTTAGGATTCATAGTGATATTTTTGAAAATTTACTAAGTATCATGGAAACCCACAATTTAGCTAGGAGAAATACATTTTTTTTTCTTGATTATATTGTGCTGTTGGTAACTCATATAGTTCAAGATAAGTATTAAATGGTACCACAATTGTATTTTATGTTCTTGACATAAACAGAGGAATTTTATGATTCCATAATTTGACCAAATCAGCCTCTTTATTAGAAATTCAATATTAATGTTATCCTCATTTAGGAAACCAAGAAATGAGAAATATAATTATTGCTTTGTGTTTATGTAATCTAATGTCTTTCACACTCAATTTTCATTATTTATGTATAGGGATAAAAGTGAATCATTACCTATTCCAACAGATTAAAGCCAAATCTCAATTTACCACATATTATGTTTACGTTGATATCATCTCCCTCTTGCCTGTGAGAATTACATAGGAAAAGGGCCAGTATATTTGAGAGTTACCATATTTCTATCAAATATTCTGAATACTCTTTAATATAGCCGTGGTCAGCAAAATTAACAGAAAATATGGCCGGTCATAGGTAGCCTTATGCCTGGACTCTACATTTCCTGGCTATTCCTTATATTATAAACTTTCAGGGACACTACAGCTTCTAATGTTTGCCCAAGGATGATGTGGAAAATCTAGAGACAGAGAATTTACAGAGGATTGGACCAGAGCACCTAGTACAACAAGTATTAAATAATGGAAAGAACATGGGTGACTTAGTCACACAGATTTCTGGCTTCAAGAATGAAAGACTGAGTGGATAAGTTACTTCAATTCTCTGAGGCTCAGTTTCTCATACATAGAATAAAGACCACCTTGTGAAAGCAAAATAATAGACCCCCCCAACAGATGTTCATGTCCTAACCTTGAGAATGTAGGATTATGTTACCTTACATGGCAAAAGGGACATGATTGTTAAAAATTTTGAAATGAAGAGATTATCCTGGATTATCTGTTGGGCACAATGTAATCACAAGAGTCCTTAGAAAGAGGGAGGCAGGAGAGGCAGAGGCAAAGAAGTGACAACAGAAGCATAAGTCAAAGTCATTTGGTCCTTCTTTTCATGGTTTAAAAATTGGAAAAGACCATGTGCCAAAAAATGTGGGTGGCCTCTAAAAGCTGAAATAAAGGGAAGAAACTGATTCTCCCCTAGAGTCACCAGTCTTAATTAGCCAGTAAGACCCATTTCATACTTGTGACCTCCAGAACTCTAAGTGATAAATTTATAAAATACAAGATTTATGGTAATATGTTACAGCAGCAATAGAAAACTAATGCACTCCCATTACAAGGTTTTGTAAGGATTACCTTTTCTCGGCCCAGATTAGGGCTTTGAGAAACATTGTATTACACAAGGTGTAAAGGGGATTTAAGAGATTTACTGAGGACTAGACATGTGGCTATGCCTCCTTCCAATTTCTTTTATCCACGCAAAAATGGTTATAATTATGTTGGGAGATGAAAGGACTTGGGCCCAGTAAATAATATATTTGTTTTCTTAGCATAAACAGTTGGGAGTGTGCTGAACAGTAATGCTACTTGGCCTTTAAAATGTGTTTAAAATTTTCCTGTGTGCTGTGCATTACAAATGAATTCTGAATCTCTCTAATTGATTTGCCCTGTGTTCTCCTTCTGCCACCACATTATCTGCTGTATCTTTTCTCTTTACCTTGTGGAGTTCAATCATAGGTTAGAAGTTTCAATTGGTTTATTGCCTCAAGTCACATTTAGACTCTTTCATGTTGACCAAGAAATCTAACCTGACATGATGAGAAACAAACAACTCTACCTCTTGGAATGTATATGATTATGTGTTACTGGTGAGAAACTTACTCCTAATTTCAGAGCAACAAACTGTCATGAGGGTTGCAGCTTCTTGTAGAGCTGTGAAACATTCCAGATGACTTAGCTATTCTCAGGTGCCATAAATAAACATGCTCATATCTCGACTTATGCACATTTCCTTGCCCAGAGTCTGGTTCTTAAACCCATCCCATTCTTATGCAGAATTAATGGTCTCAACCAGAAAATGAAACAGATTTTATTTAACAGATTGAAAGGCATTATATAGAACTTTACAGTGTGTTTTATCTGCTATCCTGAGACATGCACTTTAAATTATTTGAGACATATTTAAATGTAACAATGTCTCAGAGACCTAAGATATAAGATTAAAGTTATAGTAATGATTTGTATTCATTTCTGCATGATCTGTCAGCCTGGAGGTAGAAGTGACTCTTGAGGCCCTGAAAATTAAAACAAAAGTAGATGTTTAATTAGAAAATAAATTAACTTCATACATTTATATTTTTAATGTATTACATAAATCACTCAATACAATTTCACCTGGAGATGTACACATTTTAATTGCCCCCCCCCTTTTTTTTTACTAGTAATCACCTTTCTTTTGCTCTGTGGCACTGAAATATAATTTGAACGCCTTTCTTATCCAAGAACCATGTAGATCCAGCATATTTTCCTAGATTCTTTTAAATTCACTAATGCATATTAAAATGATGAAAGTCAGCCTTACCAGATTTGACTTGTCCCATTATCAGGATATTTAATTTAACAGGGCTTTTATGGAGAAGGGCTTTTTTAATAGTTACATTATTCAGAGTTGTGGGGGTGTGAGCCCTTCATGGGGAATAACAGCCACTAGCAGATGGAGGACAAGCTGTGAGAGGGGTTATTGTTCAAACTCCTGCATTGGTTGAGAGAGTGAATTAAATGACAAATTCTATCCCATATTGTATAATCATTTTCCTGTGAGAATAAAAATAAAGTTAAGAAAAACTAAATAAATCAATTATACCTAAAGTAAAAGGAAAATAAAAAGAAAAAGTTAATATATTATATTATCACACAACCCTTGTGTTTCATATAGAATTCGGACAAAGGATTATGTAAATTTATTTAGTGGGAAATTAACATACCAGATACTGGATTCCAGGTATCCTTTCAGCATGCCTAGTGTACTTGCCACCATGCCATTCTACTTCTGTGTACCACATCCTCAGTTCCTGCAGTAAGGCTACAAGACTTCATGTATGCATGTATATATGTATGTATGTATGCATATAAATAAATAAATAATTTTAAAAGATGGTAATTATATGCACTTTATAGTATTTAGGGGAGAAATACTGTTGCCTGTAACTACTTTGATGCATCACAAAAAGAAAAAAAGGATGGATAGATGTGTGATAGAATACAGCTATGGCAAGCTGGATAAAATCTAGACAGTGAATATACAGGCATCCACAGTAAAATTCTTTCAACCTAATTGCGTTTTTGTGGAAAATAGTACTTGAGGTCTTAGCCCAATGCAATAATCTATATCTATATCTATATCTATATATTTCTATATATAGATATAGATATAGATTTCTATATATAGATATAGATATATATAGATATATCTAAATGGATTGGAAGAAAAGGAGCTGTCATTATTTGCAGATGACGTGATTATGTAGATAATCTTAGGGAATCTACCAATAAACCAGTAAACTTAACAAGGTTTTTGGATACTAGATCATATACAAAAATTACTTACATTTCTATATGCCAACAACAAACAGAAAAGGAAATGTTAAAAATGTATCATCTACAATAGAATTTTAAAAATCCACTAGTAAAAACTAAATAAAAATTAACAAACAACAAAACCAAAAAAGACTTGATCTAAGAACTGCAGATATAAGGGAAAATTCAGCACTCTCAGTGACTTATGAAACCCTCAGGATTTATTTCTTCCTGAGGTTAGGTGCGAGTGAGGAAGAGAACAACCCTATTCTCAACAATGACCAGTAACAAGAAGACAGAAGCATGTCCTGGAAACCGAATATAAGTAATCAGAGAACAAAATTATATTTCCACAAGTTTCTCTAGATTGGAAATGTAAAGGCTTCTTTACTATATATAAACATGTTACTATAAATAAATGTTACTATATATAAATTATTTGCTACCATATTCAGAAGAAAAGTTAGGAAACTCAGCAAATAGCTGGTTTTGCTACCTATAAGGACGTAACCTATGAGAAAGATGGCACTGAAGCATAAGAAGCATAATTGCTTTCCAGCAAATTAAGCTTAAGGGAATTTAAAGACACTCATAAAAATAAAATTGAATTTTAAAGAGTTAAAAGATTAAAGTATAAATATCTACAGAATGTTTATGAAATTTCTGTACTGTAGGGAAATATTCTAACAAAAAAATAGAAAAATTCAAAATGAAAATTTTGACAATTTCTATAACATAACTTTGAAATTTATATTGTTGGAACATACCATGGGAAATCAGTGCAAGGAAAAGATTAGACAAGGGTTTGACAAGTTCGATGTTCATAAAAAGCTCATTTACACTTTGATAAGAAAAATGCTAAAGTACAAAACAATAACCAGACAAAGTGAGCAGTTAATTAACAAAAGAAGAAATATATTTATTTAATAAAAAATATGGGTGAACAATCATTTCCATTTATAGGCAAATAAATGGTAGTTAAAACAAAAGTGATATACCATTTGGTTCATCAAATTGCCATTTGTTTAATGAGAATAATTGCTGGTGACACAAGCACAATGAAAAGAGGTATAAAATCATGCAAAACACCTACAGTTATCACTAACTCTAATGCTTCTGTTAAAAATGGGCTTAAAACCAACACAACTTTACCTTGAGCTTCAAACTTACTTAGCATCCTTTTTTCCTCAGATTATCTTTACCAAGTAGATCCCAGAGTCATGTTATTTCATGAAATCACATATTCTAAATAACTAAAAGGTGTGAATTCAAAGGCTCCTAGAATGTTGCAGACTCTGACCACTCTAGCAGTCAAATCTGAGCAGCATCTACAGAACAGAAACAAGCCAGAACATTAGATAATGAATGCCTTCTTCAAGACTGCTAATTTAGAAGATACCAATGTAGTAAAGGGTATATTCGCCTGCCTTTTATCTTTCCCCCAATCAAACAGAATTACTCTATGATTCAAGGTTCAAGAATCAGAAGATAGGGTGTAAAATGGAGCTAAATTTTCCACCACCTGTTTCCTTTATTTATACACCTGGACCAGGAAATGTTGTAAAATGAACATTACAGAGCTAAGTAGCTGAAAATATGCTTTTACATCTAAGTGATTTAATGACAATATCTGAGGAAACTTTTTTTTTAAAATTCTTATTGCAAGGCCATGACTAAGGAACAAAAAGGCAAAAGACATGAAAACATGAAAGAGTAACAAAGTACAATAAACAAAAGCACAATTCATATCAAAAATTTGGTTGGTCTTTATATCCACTAGTCAGTGACATTTTTCCAGTTAGGAGCAGCTCTCTTCAAAAATAACAAAATTTAAATAGTATGAATACATTTATCTGAAAAGGTTAAAGATAAGGGACAAACAGAGAAAGAGATGGCCCATTTTTTTAAATTAGCATATAATGCGTTATTTGCTCTGGGGGTACAGGTTTGTGAATCATCAGTCTTACACAATTCACAGCACTCACCATGGCACATATCCTCCCTAATGTCTACCACCCAGCCACACTGTCTTTACCCCCTCCAGCCCTCAGTTTGTATCCTGAGATTAAGAGTCTTATGGTTTGTCTCCCTACCCAGTCCAATCTTGTTTCATTTTCTTCCCTCCCTTCCACCTATGAGCCACTGGCCTGCCTCTCAAATCCCTCATATCAGAGAGATCATATGATAATTGTCTTTCTCTGACTGACTTACTTTGCTTAGCCTAATACCCTCTAGTTCCATCCATGTTGTTGCAAATGGCAAGATTTCAGGTTTTTTATGGCTGCATAGTATTCGTGTGTGTGTGTGGGGGGGTGCGCACGCGTGCACATGCATTCAACAGAAAAATGGATAAAAAATGGATATATATCCCATCATCTCCTTTATCCATTCATCTGTTGATTGTTGATGGACATCTAGGTTCTTTCCCTAGTTTGGCTATTGTGGGCATTACTGCTATAAACATTCAGGTGCATGTGTGCCTTTGGATTTCTACATTTGTAACTTTAGGATAAATACCCAGTAGTGTGATTTCTGGGTTGTAGGGTAGCTCTATTTTCAACTTTTTGAGGAACTTCCATACTGTTTTCCAGAGTGGCTGTACCAGCTTACATTCCTATCAACAGTGTAAGAGGGTTCCCCTTTCTCCACTGAGCTCAAAAGCCTCCCTAGTTCTTTCCATTTGTACCACACTAATTATCAGCAATATTTGAAAGTCAACCTGTAGGCAGATGATTACATTGTGTTATTTTATGTGATAATGTTATATTATTTAATGTGTTAATTACAGAGAAATTAGAATTTCTCTTTCCATATTTATCTTCTCCAGAGATCTACCAATTGAAAATGCATATTATAACTGGAAGTAAGGCGGTGAAATAGATTGAACTCTTGAATTTTATACTTCCTAATACTCTTGCTTAAACATATTTTATTGATAAATATAAGAGTGACTCAAAAATTAGATTTATTTTTTTACCATCTAAGAAACTATTTAAGAACAACCTTCAATTTTCAGATCCTCCTTCAAACTATTGCATATTTAACTTTTATCAAAAACAATTAAATTTCAGAAAAGAAAATTGCAGCTAAGAACTTAATCAACAAATCAGCGTCCAAAGTGTGTTCTAGAACCAATAAACATTTTATTACAGCTTCCAATTATCTATTGCTACAATATTGTGCCATGAGATAGATGAGTCTACACTACTAAAAGATACTTAAAAACCTTAAAATTACTTAGAAAGAGAATTGACTGTAGTACTACATTATATTGTTTTCTTTAGAATGGTTCTGCCCTCACCATTGCTCCAGTTCATCTCCATCTCATTAATCATTTACTGCAAATTTTTTTTCGTATTTTTATGCATCTATTTCTAACCCTACCCTTTCATATGAAAAATTGGCATAATTTCTTAAGTTTTTGAGATGGAAGTCATTTAACATGAGCTTCCTTAAATTTATTTTTGTCACCTCACACATACATGGTGTCTTTACCAATTTGTCCTCCCCTGCATTATAAGGAAACTACTCTGTTCTTTACAGAGCAGTTAGCTTGGTTTTGACTGATTCAAAAATTTCTCACACACCCACCTTGCTACATTAATTACCACATTCCTTTTTTTCCTCTTACTTTATTCATTTCTCTTCATTGCATCTATCCTCTCACAACTCCCCTCCCCTGCCAAAATCTGGCCATAAAATGTACAAGTTTATCTTATAAAAAAATTCATCCTAGATCACAAGTCCTATCAGAAATCCCATTTAAGGATGGAGAGATTGGGCGCCTGGGTGGCTCAGTGGGTTAAGCCGCTGCCTTCGGCTCAGGTCATGATCTCAGGGTCCTGGGATCGAGTCCCGCATCGGGCTCTCTGCTCAGCAGGGAGCCTGCTTCCGTGTCTCTCTCTCTCTGCCTGCCTCTCCGACTACTTGTGATTTCTCTCTGTCAAATAAATAAATAAAATCTTTAAAAAAAAAAAAAAAGGATGGAGAGATTAATATTTATTGAACATGCAACACCTATGGTTTGCAGTAGATACAATTCTTCAAGATTTATTGATGAGTTAATTAAGATCTGGAAGGTTAAAGGTTAATTGATTTGCTCAATGTCAAAAGTAAATGATAGAATTGGGATTAGGTATGATTCTGCCTGACCACACCATGCTATCACATTTATTATTTTCATAATAGGAAGATTATTCCCTACATTACTCTATATAACATACCGCAAATGATTTTTTGCAGTCTGACTTCTGGTCCCGCATTTCTTTTTTAAATTTCTTTCTTGAAGATAACAGAGGATATGTTTGTCACTAAATGCTATAATTTCCTTCAGCATCTTATATAAAAATTTGGGGAATTATTACTTGTGACCTCTTCCTCATTCTTAAAATTATCTGTATTCTTCCTTTCATGACCCATACTCTCCTAGTTTATTTCACTCTTTACAGGTGATCTTTTCCTCTTCCTCTCCCTTCCTTTTTCTCCCCCATCCTCAAAAGTTCTGTCTTTCTGTTCTCTATTCTGTAATCTTTCATCTGGACTCTTATTATACCCTAACTGAGCTATTATAAGGACTGAACGATTGATAATTTTCTCTTTTCATTTTTTGAAAGGCCCAACCTGAGCTTCTCTGTAAAATAAGGTCTGTGCAGTCAGCTAGAAATGAGAGACTGAAGATGAAAGAAACCTCATTTTAAATTTTTTTGAGAAATAACTACTATTATTTATATCTTAAAACAACAAGTAAAATCTAATGCAAGGTGACAAGGGATATTCCAAATGCAAACCATTCCATAAATGGATAATTTAGCAAAGAAAAAATTAATTTACTGAAACAGTATTAAGTAGCTTACAGAATTGCTGAAGTAAGCTACCTAACTTGAAATGGGGTGCAAGAGCATGTTAGGTATCCAGAACAACAGCCCAGTTAAGCACAGAGGCAGGGCAGTAAGGGACCTCTGGCATAGCCATTGATCAGTAGACCAAAGCTTTATCCACTATTGCTTCTGACAGGACGATATCACCCATATATCATTCATATATATATATATATATATATATATCACCCATATATCATATATATACATACTCACACACACACACACACACACATACACCCATAGATCATATGTAATGATGGTCAAATAACAAGGGAAGTAAAAAGCTTCAAGATGTACTGCTAGTGAGATGAATGGAAGCAAAGGATAGTATAAAAATTATATGAAATTATTTCATTCTTGAACAAAAAGTTTGTATTATCTCTACACTGGAAGAATCATAAAATAACAGCATAATCAAAGTATATAGGATGTTCAAGGAACTCTATAGAAAAAGTGAAAAAAATGTTGAAAAGTTTATAATTGGAGATGAAAAATGGGCATGGGAAGGTTACAGTAAGGAAATGCTGATTTTTATTATACAACTTTTTAGATATGTAAAAGAATTTCCTAAATTAAAGCAAGCAAATTAAAGCTAACAAACAAACTGTAACCCATGCTAAAGAACAAAAATTCAATGAAGTAAATTTGAAGATGTCACTGGCTTTAATAATTTATTCATCAATAGACAGGACCCCATCTAACAAACAAAAGGGTGCTTAGAAGAGTTCTATAAAATGGAAGACTTTCACAATCAGAAATGGAGTAGGACAATGGAGTTATTAGGAAAGGAAAGAAAGGATTGTTTCAGGCAACTATACCTTCCCTAGAGGGAAGGGTGAGGGGTCTTACCATGCAGGTTGCATCACTGATGCTAATAAAAAGTCCCCAGACTGACCAGTTTAAAATTCCAGTGCTCTGAGCAGCACAAACTGTAGTTAGGTTAGCTAGTAAGTCTTGATGGGGCTTAGCAAAAGTGACTCTATATAGGGCCTTTTGTTTCTTTTTAACAACTATAAATGTCTCCATAGTTATCTTTCTTTTTCTGCTAAACACACATACTTTTTCTAGGTGCCTCATCTACTTTTTCTTAGAATTGAAAAGGATACCTTATTGATTTGATCTCCTTTATCCCTATCAATATGAAAGAAGGTACTTCTCAATAGTATTTCACAGTTTTCTTGTCAATAAATTCTGTGTATGTATATAATATATATGTATATATAATGCATATATATAATATATGTATGTATATAATATATAATATACATATACAGAATTGAATATATATATACTGTTATACCATTATAGCTAAAACTTTCTCATATTTTTATCTCCCTAATTTAATTTGTCTTGTCTTTTTCTTTTTAGTTATTTAAATTCCAGTTAGTTAACATACAGCGTAATATCAGTTTCGGGTATAGAATTTAGAGTTTAGTGATCCATCACTTACATACTGTCTTATCTCTTTCTAAAGATTGGTTTTACATATAGAATTCCAAGGTATGGAACTACAGTCTCATAGGAACCCAAGGGGCAATTTATTGGAGAAAATGCTTCTATGTCTTTCTCAAACAGAAGTTCCATTCAAGGGAAAAACACCTTTGCCATTGTATTGGAGTGGTCATATGTATTTGTGCATGCCTCTTGCCCAAATTCTGAAAAACTCTTTAAAGCTCAGTAAATCATATACTCACATCTATAGAAAAATTGTAGTTATATCTTTATAAAATCAATAAACTCACATACATCCCACTATGTTGATGTCAATAAATTATCGTTTGAGAAGGCATTACATACAGATTATGTCATTCAGACTCCCATCATTCCACCTAAGTCCTGAAAATGTGTTTCTCAGGTGGGCAGAGTTGAGCTCAAGGTCAATTTAGATAGTTGTTACCAAAACAGTTGACCTATGAAGTGTACTAGGATATTTAAAATCTTGATCTATTTCAAAGCATTTGGATATCATTATCTTATTTGATTGAATTGTTTGATAACCCCAACAAGATTGTGTGACCATTTGAGAAAACATTATTTTCCCAGTATATAAATCTAAAATTAAAAAAACTTTGCCAAAGTTACAGAACAAACTAGTGGGGCAAAATCAGATCTGTTTATCTCTCAATCTGTACCCTCTGTACTTTATCTTTCTGTTTTTCTATTATATGTAATTGGACAAAATAATACTTGATCTTAATATAGTTTCCCCCAAAATTTTCCCCATTTTTCAAATACTCCATATGAATAGCCCTTGAGCAAGAGGCAACGTTTAATATACAATAATATATTCATTACCCAATTACAAATCACTTTGGAATCATAAACCCCTTTCAATAAACTTACCTTTCTTTATAACAAGAAGCGATCTTATTTCTTTCCTTAGTGCTAAGTGTAGTACATGAAGCCTATTGCTAATTGTTAGATGTCTTTTTAATAACTTAATAATTTTGAATATTTTCAAAACTAAGGTCTTAATTTGATCAAAATGTGATTTGTTTTTAAAACTTCCCAAGTGATTTTGACATGTAGTGAGGGTTGTATATCATTCATTTGGTAGAGAGGACAGAATATAATAGAGTAGTAGTTCTCAGTCTTGGTTACATATTAAAATTACTTCAGGCCCTTAAAAAAAATGTTAAAAATCCCCGTAGACAGACTCCAACCCAGAACAATTAGATCAAAATCCCTGGAGTTTAACACAGGCATCTGTCATTTTAATGTTTCTAGTGAATCCAGTCTACAAGTTTGAGAACAAATGCAGATCGTCTTCCTTGCTATAATTGATTTACCACTATTTGAGAAGTTCATAACAAATTATATCATTTGCTCTATAATAAATATACATTTTAGCAAAACAGCTCTGAGTATGACATGCACAGATTACTTTATACATGCTCTTTTCTTAAAAAGACTCCAATTATCTCCATTGAGCTGCACTCAATAAGTTGTCCATTGTCTGGATGTATGCTTCCTTTAAGAGCTAGCTCTTTCTGTCTTCCTATCTTGATAGCATTCTGTGAGACATTGTTAATGCAGAAGTGCAGACTAATTAATTAGCTCATTTGTACCCACAACCCTACAAGCTGCCACCCCATTTACCTTTTACACTGCTTATCCAGACTGAGCAGTCATTCTATGTATAATGCGTCATAAGAAATCCTGCTGCTAATGGTGTCCACATCTGGTGTTCACTATGCTAAATTATGCTGCCATTCCACACTATCATTCTTCTGCATCTTGAGGAGATCCATTTATTAAAACAGATTTTTATGTGGCACAAAACACAAAACCACTCATTTTAGGCCTTCCCTTTTGCTCCCTACTCTGTCACATCCCATTTGAAAATCTAATCAAGAGACCATGCTGAGGACTGTTTTAAGACAGTCTTAGAACACAAGAGTCAGTCCCCTGTTTTACTGGGTTCTTAGAATGGTAATGCTTTTATGGGTCCTAAAAATGACTGTAGTTGGAATAGAGCAACCTCTAATTAAGATTTATGACTTCTTTATGCCATCTTGGAATGAAGAGAAGATAAATTATGGCATAATGTATGAATCCTAAGGGTCAATTCTGGGAGGGATAATACATGTTTGAAAACCATCCCTTCCTCTGAAGTCAACTCAGGCACTTTAAAATTCACATAAAATATTTATTTCTAAACCTTCTTTTGCAGTATGAATTTCCATTTTTCTGACACTTAAATGTTTTAATATTTTACATTAAAATTTATTTTTATTATAATTGGTTATCAGCCAAGCCGACGTACTCTTAGTAATATCTATGTCTTTTCATGGTTATTGTTTGCAATCTATTAAAAATGTCTTATGATCTTTCACAAACCAGATTAACTAGAAAAGGCATATTCATTATCTCTCCTATAGGGGGTTGAATGATGGCTATGACCTAACCCTCAGAATCTGTGAATGTCTCCTTATTTGGAAAGAGAATCTCTACAGATATAGTTAAGAATACCAAGATGAGGGGCACCTGGGTGGCTCAGTGGGTGAAACCCTCTGCCTTTGGCTTGGATCATGGTCCCAGGGTCCTGGGATCGAGCCTCCCATCGGGCTCTCTGCTCAGCAGGGAGCCTGCTTCCTCATCTCTCGTCTCTCTCTGCTTGCTTCTGTGCCTACTTGTGATCTTTGTCTGTCAGATAAATAAATAAAATCTTAAAAAAAAAAAAAGAATACCCAGATGAGATTACTCTGGATTATACAAAGTGAGCCCTACATCTAATGATAAGCGTTTCATAAGGCATACAGAAAAGAGATACCTGAGAGAGAGAAAGATATGTGAAGATGGAGGCAGAGATTAGAGTTATGTAGCCACAGCCAAAGAACACTGGAAGCTACCACACGCTGGAAGATGTGAGGAAAGATTCTCCCCGAGAGTCTCCAGTGGCAGCATGGTTTTGCTGACACCTTGATTTCAGACCTCAGGCCTCTAGTACTGTGAGAGAATACATTTCTATAGTTTTAAGTATCAAGTTTATGGTAATTTGTCATGGCAGCCCTAGGAAACTAATATACCTTTTCATATCTTGATAATTCCATATAACCAATTCAGTAGTTATATATTAGCAAAGTCATATGGGAATGGGGAGGGGGCTTCCTGAATTAAGAACAGTCGCCTCATCTTAGAGAATAGGATCAAATTCAGACATAAGCTTTCATCAAGACCAGGAGGAGCAAAGGCATGGAGTCAAGAAAAAGAAGAGTTGGGGATACGCCTGCAACTTGACACTATTGTAAAGTAAAATGGGAGATGAGAAGTAATCAGGATGTGAGGCCACAAGGTAGTCATGTGACAGATGTGGGGTCTGTCACATTAAAATTTATTTTTATTATAATTGGTTATCAGCCAAGCCGACGTACTCTTAGTAATATCTATGTCTTTTCAGGGTTATTGTTTGCAATCTATTAAAAATATCTTATGATCTTTCACAAACCAGATTAACTAGAAAAGGCGTATTCATTATCTCTCCTATAGGGGGTTGAATGATGGCTATGACCTAACCCTCAGAATCTGTTCATGCGGAAATGAACTCACTCTACGGTAGAGGTTCCAGCTTCTGAGACAAGGCATCCGGAAACCCCTGGAAATAAAGCTGTAGGACACATGATAAACAAGCATGGTTTGTCCTCCTAGTATATTGTGTTTACCTTAACATTTGGAGGACATGAAATCATGTTTTTGGTGAGTGAGTTGGAAGACATTTGTCAGCATAAAAAGATATTCAATGATGTAAAAGATGCAGTTAATGTAATTTGTAAAAGATACAATATGAGACTTTTTACAAGTGGCAAGATTTTGATTTAATAGAACTAAGGAGACAAGATTTGAGTTAGCTTCCAGATATACATAGAAAAAATTCACTCTCCTCTCCCATTAGCAAAAACTCTTCAAAAGAAAACAGTAAGAGGCATGAGCAGATCAGGAGGCAATTGGTGATATTACAACATTAACCACAACAGATACTAATTTTTGATCACTTACTATGTGGTGGATCCTATTCTGAATGCTTGGATAATATTTCTAATTTATTTTTACCAAGAGCTCATGAAATAGTATTAATATGACTTATGTTAAAGGTGAGGAAGTTGATAATTACAAAGATAAAGTCTCTGTAGGAAGGAACCAGGATTTGACCCCATAAATAAGACTGACTTCAAAGTTCTTAATCAATATGTTATATTGAAAAGACACTTGAGAACTTCATTTTATAACTTAATTCTCTAGTTCCACATTGATTTAGAAGATGTGCCAGGTGTCAGCAGAAATGTCAGATAATTGAAATTTATTGCAAGTAAAATTTTGTTTTAAATAAAGCTTTATTTTTTCTCTTAGGACAAGGCATAGTCATTCAAAAAGTTAATATTTATTTTATAGACATAGAAATTTAATGAACTTGGTACTTTGAAAAAAATGTATAAGCGAACTTTTGTGATTTTTATGTCTATGTAACAGAATAAGATTATAGCTGTGTGATGAAGGAAATAGACATTTCCCTTGTTTTAATCTGGGACTCAAATGTTCTTTTGTTTTTGTTTTGGTTTGGCTTTTCTTTAAGGGTAGATTTAAAGAAGAGATCTTCAAGCTCAGATGAGGCATAAACTTTCTTCCATCTTTAAACCTGTGATGTTTGTCTCGGTGGGAGTCCAGGAGGTGGAAAGGCTTAGAACATTTTCAGTAAGAGTGCATAGAATGGGGTGGGCTGAGATTTAGGGTTTCTGGGAGCCAGTATATAAAAGACTAGGCCATTGGGTTAAATGTAAGTCACTTGTAACAGGTGGATATAAGGAGCACATGTAGCTGTTAGAACTGTTTACTGTTTTATACTTCTCTTTTGGAAATCACATGTCTTTTAGTAAAGCCCCATTAACTGTTAATAACTCCTACTCATGTGTAGCATGGAAATTAGAGAAAGCTATACTCACCCCTGGAATAAAATTATTTAATGGGAGCAAATTCAAAAAGTAGTTACTTTCTTGCTTATTGTTAAAGTAATACCACTACCCTGGGACAGATAGTGTTTATTTTTTTTAGTATGCTGCTGTAGAGACAATCATTGACAGTTATTTTCACCAGAGAAAAGATCAGCATATTTGGAAATGAATAATTCACCATATATTTAATAACTCTTTTAAAAAATTTTGCCACAAGATCATCAACTTAACCATTGTGCAATAGAAACACTGTTCACCAGTACAGCCCTTCTTTTCTTCCAAAATGTTGTGATCAGCATATTGTTTTAAGATCTTATTTTATAAAATTAACCATGCTGTGAACTCATATTCCACTTTATGCATGCCTGAGTCTTGATCCCACTCTTCCTTCCAAGTACCCCCACAGATGTAATTTTTCCTTCTTTTATAGAAAAACTTCTTAAAAGAACTGTAGAAATTCACTGATTCTAAGCTTTCTTCCTTTGAGTTTTCTTAAGCACCATTCAGGTTTTGGATCCCACCAAAACACTGACATTGTTTTTCTCAATGAGATTACTCTGGATTATACAAAGTGAGATCACAAATAACCTTGAAGTGGTTAAACCCTATAGTCATTTCTTAGACCCATTTTATTTGACCTATCTACACCATTATACACATATTAACCTTTCCTCCTTGAAGTATGTTTTTCATTTGTTTGGGAGACCACACTTTCTATGCCTTCTCAGTTTCTTTCACTGGTACTTTTTTGTTTCTCAAACCTCTGAATATTAGAATGCCCTAGTGCTATGGCTCCATACTTCTTCTTTCTTCTGTTTACACACCCTCTCTTCATGAGCCTCTTCAGGATCATGGCTTTATATACTGTTTAACTTCATGACTGCTCAGTGTATAACTGCCACTCAGAACTCTCTCCTGAAATAAAAATATATGTGTACATATTTATATACACATAAACATGTATAAATAATATATATAATATAATAACATATACTATAAATGATCAAATTAATAATATATAAATATATAAATTAAAATATGTAACTATGTAGTATAATATATTGTATATGTACCATTATAATATGCATACAAATTTAATTATATTTATATATATACACGGTTGCTTACTTGATATGTCCAATTCAATACATAATAGAAATCTCCAATTTACATGCTCAAACTGAACTTCTGCTGCTCCCTTACTTTCCATCCAGCACCTTCTTAGATCTTACTGAAAAGTAAGACCTCTGTCTTTAGTCAAGAACCATTTTTGACTCCTAGAGGCCAACCATAGTAACTTGCTTTTTGGCATCTCCATATGAGGGCTTACATTTTGAATCTCTTTTTTCAAGAAAGTTCCAAGGCCTTTTAAGTCACCTGATTAGGCCAGGCCTACAGGATAACCAGCTCTTTTCTGATTAACTCGAAATCAAATTATTAGTAGACTCATCACATGAGTGATATCCATCCTGTGCAGAGATCAGCCCTACATTCTTAAGAAGGAATGATCCAAGGCATATATACCAGCAATCTAAGGGTCAGTTTTAGACTTCTGTCTACCAAGATGTCAAAAGATAACAAAAACAATAGGCAGCACAGTTACCTCTCAGTGTTACAGAACTGCACTCTTCCTTGAAGGAATCTTGGAACTATATGTGATCTGTGACTGAGTAAAGAATCTAGTTAGCTGGCATCAACCCTTGTGAATTACAGGTAAAACTCAACTTTTCTTATTATTTAGATAAAAACAATACAGGGGCACGTGGGTGGCTCAGTCGTTTCGGCATCCAACTCCTGATTTTGGCTCAGCTTATGATCTCAGGGTCCTGAGATTGAGCCCCCTGGGGCTCTGTGCTCAGCAGGGAGTCTGTTTGAGATCCTCTCTTTCTCTCTCTCTGCCTCTCCCTCTCCACCTGCATGCTGGCTTTCTCTCTCTCTCTCTAAAATAATAAATCTTTAAAACAAAACAAAAACCAATATAAACAGAAGCTCTAATATTTTATTCCCATATACAATGGCCCATCACATCTATATCCTGGCATATATTCACTTCATTTTTAAGTCCACCATATAAAGTATGTACATAAGAATTCTCAATTGTGTTGGTGGATTTGGATCCCACATTTTCACTCCCTATAAACATAAGCATGGTAGATGGGCCCTGGTGTGTTAAACCTGAACAGTGCCTGGGATATAGTAAGTACTCAATAGAAAGTTACTGCATCAATAAATAAGGAATAAAGGAAGTTGTGAAAGAAGCTTTCCTTAAGAGAAGGAAGTAGTGGCTATAAACTTAGGACCAAAGCAAGCCTTTTTTGTTAAAAGGAATTCAACATTGGAGGGCTTGTACAGGAGAACATCATGCACAGTTTCATAAGATATGCCTCCTTCCCACTTCCTCTCATCTACCATTTTTTGGGAGAAAACAGGTATCATTTGAATGGACAAGCAGAAACAGGGTTTTTAAATTTCTGTAAGACACAAAGAACAGAGGACAACATTGTTTTGTGGTCTACGCCATTTTCTCTATTGCCCACTAAGAGGTGAAGTGACTGTCAAGAGAAGAATTACATAATGGAAATAGCTGAGTCACAAGGATCACACAAGAATGAGGAAAGTATGTAGAGAGAAGTCCGGGACCAAAGCCACTAAAATTAAAGAAAATGGAAATATCACCAGTAACAGGACCAGATTCTGAAGCTGGAGAAAAGCCTCATGAGGTGAACTCCCATAACTAATGACTTCTAAGAGCATGGGGAGAAAATTGGGATGATGAGTTTGCTGGTCCTAAATTTATACAGAAACTCACCCTAAGAGAAAATACTGTTATTATGAATCTGTTGTGTTCCCCTTCCCACTTTCCTTGTTGTTGAAGTCTGGGAATATAACTAGAAACATGAACAACAGGCTCTACAAAAGTGACCTCCTCTAGTCAACCTCTGAACATGACTTAAAGCCTCATGAACCTTTCAGACAATAATTTTTTGTTTTATTAGAACAGAAGCTGGGAGGAAGGGTATTTTTTGCTGGGGGTTATGTTGTTCACAGACCAGGGACTACTTATCCTACGTAGAGACAATTTGTGATTTTGAGGATTGATCTATATATCTATCTATATAGATAGATAGATATTCTTTTCATTCACACATAACTTTATCTTACTTTCCCTTAACACAATTCTTACCATAATGCTATTTGCCTTCTATCTCATATGAATATACACAGATACTATTTTTAAATAAAAAACATTATTTTTTCCTTCATCTTTGTTTTATTCTCACATTCAGTATGTTTTGTACTCAGTATTTGCTTCCAGCAGCACCTAGTTACAGTCAAAGTCTTATTATTGATTTTCTTTAAGTGATCAAACACATTAATGATTTTGGTATTGCTATTTTTCCAGTTCTGCATGCTTACATTGCTTTCGTATAATCCAAACATTTCTTACCTCAGTACTAAAGGCACCTACATGTAGGTTCAAAACTTTAATGTTAAAACATGGCATTTTTTGTTATAAGTCCATGGTAATATCTCACATAAGATAAATAAATATTTATATATGTTAAGAGATGCACCATTGAGAACAAGGATCTTCAAGGAGTATCAACAAAGTGCTAGAAATGGAGCACAAGATTAACTGTAGACATGATCTTAGGGAACATTAGACAGAACTACCCACACAATGGAAGTTTGCTTTCTTGAGGATACAACTTTTAAAGAACAATTTCAAACTCTTAACCTACTTAGGGGCAACTTTTTAAGTCTTCAAAGGAATTGTGATTAGTGCTTAGATATACATTTATGTTTCATGACTCTAGAAACATAAAGTTCTATTATTATTACAAAAAAATAATGAAAAGTCTCCGTAGTACTCCAGAGTGTTCTGACTGATAATTCTCAGGATCACTTGTGCATCCTTGGAATTGGTGACACTTCCAATTGTCATTTAATTAACTATCCTCCCTTGCTTTTCCACCTGTAGCTGTAAATACATTTCTATGCTTCTAAAAGGCTATTTGTTTTCTGATACTAAACTACCTGTCTGTAAGTCCTATACATGTAGGGAAGCTGGATAAAGTGAAGAGCAAGTTTATCTACCCAGAGGCATAATTACAAGAGGATAGAGCAAATTTGAAAATGTTTATTTCATATGGTGTACTTGACAGAATCACAATTCATCCAGCCTTGTATTATTTATTACTTCCTGATAGCACAGTAGAAACCTTGGCATTTATTACCTCTCAGAATATGATTTATAGGAGGTGTTGATGAACTATAGTGTATGTAGAATGCCAAATTCTAAATTTCCAATTTCTTGGGTTACACAATAAAGCACTTAATTGAAAAGGGCCCTGGCTGCCTGGGGAGAATGTGAGGCCACCAAGAAACATAATGGAACTGCCCACTATCTTCTTATTTCAGTCCAAGGCCGAGAAGCTTGGGGCAAATTGACTAAAATTTTCTTTAAGGACAAAGATCAGAGTTTTCTGGAGACACTTTTAATTTAGAGATTACCTCTACTGAAATATGTCCCGGTCAGATTATCTGAGTTTCAGATCTCTGTAACACAGGGTCTCAGGTAGTACAATGGTTGATTCCATGGTTCTGGAGTCAAGCTGCTTGTGTTAGAATGTTGTCCTAACCTTCTTTGATTTTCAGAATATCACTTCACTTTGTGTGCTGATTTCCTCAACTGTTAAGGAAATAATATAACCCATTATATTATTTGGAAGACTAATAAATAATACATGTAAAGTGCATTTATTGATGCCTAATCCAGAGTATATGTTCAATACATGTTAACTATTATTATTTTTAGCAAAACAAAAACAAAGACCTAGTCTAATTTGTTTTGAATTGTTTCCATCTTTGAGCCCAATCATATTAGAATATGGTTATGTCTCAATTTTCCATAATCTTAAAATCAGCACAACAGTAAGTTTCATTACATTAGGAACTGATACTGGCCCCAGATTCTCCCTTTCTCTTCCTTCACCTTCAGATTTTTAAGATTGCCGACTCAATTAATACCCAGTCATACTTTTTCTGTGAAAGCTGCTTTTTGCTCTCTCTAGCATACTGAAACTGTTCCAGCATTCACTACAAGAGCTTAGAAGGTAGTATAGTGTAATGGGAAGAGCAAGGGCTTTGAAATTAGATTGGCTGAAGTTTAAAATTCAGCTCTGGAAGTTAGCAACACTTTGTTCAATCTTCTTTGAGATCTTTACCAACCAGGGCATCATTCCAACATTTGAATAGCTCTTTATATTAGCCTTGAAGATCTCATTATCTTTCCTATAGAATAGACCTTGATTTCCCCCAAGATGTATTGAACATTTCTTCCATGCTTCCCTTCTACCACTTTAGCTTTGATACTCAGTATCAAGTCCACATATAATTCTCTAACACTCTTTATGCAGATTTTATCCACTGATGACATCAGAATGCAAGACTTGACAGATGATTCCATAATCTAGACCATTAATCTAGAACTTCTCTAGGGATTCCAATACCCAAAGAGGTATCTCTGTTGTTAAACTATATTTAAGCCATGTTAATTTCCTAAATATTCTATAGTAATAGTATAAAAGATTTTGATTTTTAAGATATTGTGTTTTCTATATCTTCCCTATGATCGATGTTCCTTTTTATCCCATACAATGCTCTCAGATTAATAGACTAATTTTAGATGATTCAAAATTATAAAAGGTCTAATTACTTCTGGTATCACAAACAGAAAAGCAAACAAAAACCATAAATTTATTCTTCCAACATCTTCAAATATTCTTTCCCTATAGCCTTAAATACTTGGCTTTCCTTTAAAAAAAAAAAAACAAAAAAAACAACATTCTTGCTGTGGTTACTTTAGACTTATATCCTGTACTCAATTTTCAGAACACCTATGTAATAAACACAGAGATGTGATTGTTTCCAACATATCCCCTTCCTCTTTCTCCCAGCTCTTTGAGAACACCTATCATTAACTTTTTCTGTGGCTTGCTTTTCAACTAGAGTATAAGTTCCTTGAGCATACAGTGTTAACTATTTTTTTAATCTATATAATATAATGAAAGAACATGGGTTTTGAAATCAGACCTAAATCCAAATCCATTCCCTCTTACTGTCAAATTTTAAAACTTAAAGTTACTTTACCTTTTGAACTTCACTCTTCATCTATTAAAAAAAAGGTACTATACTCTGCATCAGAATAGAAGGGCATGTAGAAAGCAATGAACTATAGACCTTGACCTGTTTTTACCATCTTTTCTTTCTGCTATTAAAATCCCTGGATTGTTTGATAATGTGCCTGAACTGTAGTAAATACTCAGTAAATTTTGAGAGTAGGTATATAGTATAAATACACTGTAAATATTATACACGGTCTATTAAATGTTAAGTACAATATAACCTTAATATTTATTTTAATTTAATATTTTAAATATATGACATTTATTTAGATAACTAAGAAAATCTCATGAGAATTTCATAAGATTTGTATCATTTTCTTTAAAAAAATGGCCAGATTTACTGCTGATATTTTAATTTTTCATAACCAAGCATAGGTATTCATGAAATAACATTAAAATACAAGAGAGATTCTTAGGAAAAATTTCAAATGGGTATGCTGTATTTTCAAGAATTTTAGTTACTTTCTTAAAACTACCATATTTTAACTTCTAGAGTATCTTTCTGGCTTGTTCATTTCTTATGATTCTTTTTTTTTTATTCATTTCTTTGATACAGAGAAAGAGGACATGAGTGGCGAGGAGCAGAGGGGAAGGGGAGAAAAAGTCTGAACAGACTCTGTACTAAGTGTGGAGCCTGATGAGGGGCTCAGTGTAGGTGTCCATATGGAGGTGGATCCCATGACTGCCAAGAAATCGTGACGTGAGCCAAAACTAAGAGTCAAATTCTTAATTTATGGCACCACCCAGGTGCCCCTCTGGCCTGTCCATTTTTGTACCAGCTGGTACAAGAAACCCTAGGTATAGAGAATTTTCAAAAAATTACCTTTGGATGATAATTTTTCTCAGGTATTAGGATGATTTTCTGAAAGTACATCTATTACAAAAGTTGAAATTCTAGAAGATAAAACATAATAATTTACTCTCCCAGATGAGATGTAAATTTCTCATTCTCTCTCTCCTGTACATCACACACACACACACACACACACACACACACACACACATGCTTCTCAAAATGTCCATGCCTAGTTAGTACATTAGCAATATATATTACATTTTCAAGCAACAGATAATTTCCAGACCCACTGTATCTTTCAGGAATAGCAGGAATATCTACATGAGAACTAAATCCCATTACTGTGATATGGGAAAAGGCAGATCAGAAGCATTCCTTCCTTCTCCAGGGAAAAAGAAATGAAGGCTCTATCTTCAATGTTAGGAATCAGGAATAATCTGACCAGCTACATCAATTTTTATAGAATTAAGTGTATTATAAAATTGTTCAACATTGCATTGAGCCCAATAAATTAAGAATCCTTGAATTCTGCCCTATTTTATCAAATAGGATTGTTGTTATAACCAATATAAACTGACACCATTTAATTTAGAACAGAAGAATCAATTTCTTGAAAGGATGAAGGTGGCTGAAATAATAAAAGGAAGGGCCTAACAGGCAGATACAGAAAGGATAAGAATCAAGGCAACAATGGTGATCTTAGCAGCAGGAACTCATTAATATATCTCTAGACCTAGGGCATTGCCATCAGAATGATTTATCTTCTTGCATTCTTGAGTGACTTCATTTAAATTTCAAATTTCTATGAAAAGAAAGAATGAGAGACAACTTGTTTGAATCATGTCTGCTTCTTCATATTGGGTTCTGTCTTTCGACTTTACTCAGTTCTCTTGCCTGAAATGCACAAGATATTTGCCTTCTGGTAATTACCTAGTGAAAGAGTTTAGGAAAGAGGAAACAACTTAACTGGGCCATGTTCCTAGTTACATTCCTCAACCCAGTGGACCTGAAAGCCTTGTTCTCAGATTATGGGAATCTGATTAAAACTAGAGTATTTTGATTCCTTATTCATCATCTTAACTTAAATGATGACTACTTAGGAAAAACCATGGGAGCATGAGTGGTTTAAGAATGAGTTAGACTTTTCTCAGGATGAAGGGATAAAAGAATTGAGGTATAGGAAACCATTAAAAACACTCATGGTGGGGGAAGGTAATATGTGTGCAAATATAGAAGAACACTAATATTGCAGAACAATAATTGTATGTCATATGAAGTCTATAATGTCTGTGGAAGTAAACTATATGAAAACAATACCTCAAAAAGGAGAGGTTAGTTAAAAGAGCTAAAAGTATTATAGGATATTGCATTTTCTGTAATGTCACAAAATACTAGTTTAAAGAAGGTTATAATAAGTTGAGAATGTACACTATAAATATCTAGGTAACCACTAATAGTGTAACAAATATTAATAGAGGAGTAAAAGAGAATAACAAAAGTAATTCCTGCACTGAAGTCAGGGAAAAAATAATGAAGAGACAATATATGGAGAAAGAAGAGAAAATGTATAGCAAGGTGAGGCTTTTGTTTATAAGAAACTATTTTAAATAAAAACAAACAGATTTGTATTAGAAATATGGAAAAAAAAAAAAGGTGCCAGGATTGGAAAAGACATACCATGCAAACTGAGGTAACACAAAGGATTTTATTGTTAAAACAGATACATGAAACAATTACTTTACTAGTCAAGATCAAGTTGTAATAACATATTTTAAGAATGCAAATGGTCAGGGCACCTGGGTGGCTCAATCATTAAACCTCTTCCTTTGGCTCAGGTCGTGATCCCAGGGTCCTGGGGTTGAGCCCTGCATCAGGCTTCCTGCTCATCAGGAGCCTGCTTCTCCCTTTCCTACTCCCTCTGCTTGTGTTCCCTCTCTTGCTGTGTCTCTCTGTCAAATAAATAAATAAAATCTTTAAAAAAATGCAAATGATCAATGGGTAATACCAGGTGAAGTAGAACCAATAACACAGTTCTCTTTTTTCTTCCTCACCACGTCAGATGCACACTGGCTCAACTTAACACATAGGTTTCTAACAGATGTGTGCAGTTCATAGTACTTATACAAAAGAAAACACTCCTAGGGATAAAACATCTCCATTTTTAAATTGAAATAGGTATGCAAATTTCATTATAGTTTATAGGGAGTGATGCATAGAAATGCATAGATTCTAGCAGTGGTTTTCTATTAGCAATTCTAGACAACCAACTTTATCCTCCTAAAAGTATTCTAGATGAGGATACTCTTACTAACAAATATGTTTCTTTGTTTGCCAGGAGGTCTAAACATTAGCATGTTTTTAGGATTAGCCTGAGTCATCTGACTTCTTTATTACTCCCCTTTATCAAGAGAGCATGTGTTATAGAGCTACAGATTAATTCTTTCCTGCCCACAAATACTAACAAAAAGAAAAATGTTATGGATATATTATCATGAGACAGAATAGAACTTTAAAGCAAAGAATATTAATAGAGATGGAGACATTTTGTAAAGGAAAACAAGTACATTCAATTGAAGAATACATAATCATGATTAATATGCATGCAATAAATAATATAACTTCAATATATATAAGCTAAAAACTGACAAACATTCAGAGAAAAAAACAAAAAATTCTCAATTCAGTTTGGAGATTTTGATACATATCTTTTGGTAACTGAAATACATATATGAAAGAAAGTATAAGGATATAAATATAGAAACCAATACTCATCCTAATTGATATTTATTGAACACTGTGCTTACCAAATAATTTTTACACTTTTTTTAAAATGCACACTTAACTTACTTCACAATAAACAATAAAGAAAAGATGCTCAACATTCTTAATCATCTAGAAAAATTGAGTTAAAATTCAATGACATATCTTTACACAGCCACTAGAAATACTAAAATAAAAAACACAACAATAAAAAATATAGGATAGGGTACAAAGTAATCAAACTTTCATACACTGTTGATGTGATTATAAGATGGCAAAATACTGAGAGTTTTGTAATAAAATTAAGCACACAATTTATCCAACAATTTTTCTTAAGAGTTCACTAAGGAAAAATGAAAACATTTCTACAAAAAATTACAAATATTTGAGAATAAAAGAATGTTAATTGAAGAATGCTAATTGAAGTTTTATTAAGAAAATTTAAAACATTCTAAATATCATCAAAAGCAGGAAAGAAAAAATTAATTATTATATTTTCATGCAATGGAATATTACATGCTATTGGGAATAAAAAATAGCAAAATACTGAAACAGGTTATATTTTGTATATATTTTAGCAAGATTTTTTTGTTAAATAAAAATAAAATTCAGGGTGCCTGGGTGGCGCAGTGGGTTGAGCCGCGGCCTTCGGCTCAGGTCATGATCTCAGGGTCCTGGGATCGAGTTCCGCGTCGGGCTCTCTGCTCAGGGGGAGCCTGCTTCCTTCTCTTTTTCTCTGCCTGCCTCTCAGTGTACTTGTAATTTCTCTCTGTCAAATAAATAAATAAAATCTAAAAAAAATAAAAATAAAAAAATAAAATAAAATAAAATTCAGATTCCCAAGAGTATATTTTTTATGAGATTCCATTTAGATAAGGTTAAATAACATGAAAAATGATCCTGTAAGGATAGAAATCAGAAAAATACATGCTTCTGGGTCTGAGAGGAAGAAAGAAAATAAAGGCAAAATAGATGAAAACAGAGATATGTAATATTTAAAAGGCATCATATAAACATTTTATAAGTGAAAGTAAATTACTTAAAATTTAAAATCTCAACCAAATATGAAAGTTACTGCAAATTTTAAAAAATGATGAATCTAATAGATAAGAAGAAACATAAATGGATAGTCCAATGAGAAAATAAGTGAGGATATGAAATATAGAAAATCAACTTTGTAAGTAATTATAATCAATATAAATAGACTGCACAAATCAAGGAAAATGTATGATTTGAATAGTTAAAAATATAAACTTACCTTATTTTAATTAGAGAATCTAAAATATGCATTGTATTTTAAACATTTTATTTCAATTAATTATTTTTGTTTTGATTGGTAAAGATTTTTTTTTTTAATGAAAGTGTAATTAGGATACAATGTCATGTTAGTTTCAGGTGCACATCATATTGATTAGGGAACCTTATATATTATTCAATGATCACCATGATTAAGTGTAGCCACTATCTGTCACCTTACATTGTTATAATATAATTGACTATATTTTCTTCTCCATGAATTATTTTAGAATTGGAAGTTTCTACCTCTTCACCCCTTTTATCTATTTCACCCATTTTCCCCCACCTCTGCTCTAGCAACCATCAGCTTGTTCTCTGTATTTTCTTTCTTTGCTTTATATATTCCACATATAGCTAAAATCATATAATATTTCTTTCTTTATCTGACTTATTTCAGTTAGCCTAATACCCTCTAGATCTATTCATGTAATTATAAATGGCAAGATTTCGTTCCTTTTATGGCTGTATAGTATTCCATTATATATATCTACCACTCTTCTTTACCCATTCATTTAATGATGGGCATTTTGGTTCCTTCCATATCTTGGTTATTGTAAATAATGCTGCAATAAACATGGGACACATATATTTTATTGAATTGGTATTTTTGTTTTATTTGGGTAAGTACCTAGGATAGCATTTATTGGATCATATGGTATTTCTATTTTTAATATTTTGAGGGATCTCCATGCTGTTTACCACAGTGGTTGTACCAATTTACATTGTCACCAGCAGTGCATGAGGTTTCCCTTTTCTCCACATCCTCACTAACACTTGTTACTTTTTGTCTTTTTGATACTAGCCGTTTTGACTAGTGTGAGCTAATATCTCATTGTGGTTTTGATTTGCATTTCCCTGATGATTAGTGATGTTGCATGTTTTCATGTATCTGTTGGCCATCTGTATGTCTTTAGAAAAATGTCTATTTAGGTTTTAATTTTCTATATTCGATTGCTTATTTTTTTCGTGCTAAGTTGTCTAAGCTCTTAATATATTTTGAATATTAACCCTTGTTTGGGTATATGGTTTGAAAATACTTTTTTCCCATTCAATAGGTTGGCATTTTTTGTTATTGTTGATGGTTTCTTCTGCTGTGCAAAAGCTTTTTATTTTAGTGTAGTCCCAATAGTTCGTTTTTCCTTTTGTTTCCCTTGCCTGAGGAGACATATCCATAAATACATTGTTAAAGTCAATGTCCAAGAGGTTACTGCCTATGTTTTGTTTAGGAGTTTTATTGTTGCAGGTCTTACATGTAGGTCTTTAACCCATTTTGACTTTATTTTTGTGAATGGTTTAAGAAATTGGTTCAGTTTCATTCTTTTACTGTCCAGCTTTCTCAACACCATTTATTGAAAAGATTTTCTTTCCATTATTAAATGTTTTACCTCCTTTATCATAGATAAAGGGTTTATTTCTGGGCTTTCTATAGGATACACATTTTAAATAGGCATAAAACAAGATTCTTAAGAATAGTTCCACAAAAGTTTTACAATCGCCATTTTTTTTGGCTGTAATATGTAATATAATTTTTCTAATGTTTCCTATTTGAGAAACCAGCTGAAAATGGAGATACAGTAATTTTATACAATATATTTAATTTTGTTTTTAATTTTGGTAAAACAGAATATGTTTAAATGATAAAAGATTAAATATAACAGTAATATGCCCAAATCCTAAATCTATAAATTTTAAAACAATTAGGACATAAGTCAATAATAATAAAAAGAATTTTAAATAATAGATCTAGTTATGACATTACACTAACTGGCATATATAGAATATAGTACACAAATATAATCTTTTAAAATGCACATAAAATATTAACCAAAATTAAATATATGAATTTTTCCAGCTTTATTGAGATATAATTGACTATAACATTACATAAGTTTAAGATGTGAAATATGATGATTTGAAATACATATATAATGCAAAATTATTAACATTATAAGGTTAGTTTACACAGTCATCATTTCACATAATTATTTTGTGTGCATGTGTGTGTGTGTGTGTGTGTGGTGAGAGCTATTAAAATTTACTCTCTTAGCACATTTTAACTATACGATACAGTATTGTTCGTTATATTTGCCCTTGTACATTAAATCCTCAGAACTTACCTTCTAATTGGAAGTTTGTACCTTTTGAAGACCTTCACCTACACCCCCTACCCCACCTTTCACTTCTGGAAACCATTAAACTACTGCATGATTTTATAGTTGTTTTTCTATCATATATATAGCTGAGATCATACAGTATTTGCTTTCTTTCTCTGGCTTATTTTGTTTAACATAATGCCTTCAGGATTCATCCATGTTGGTGCAAATAGCAGGATTTTCTTTCTTTTTATGAATGAATAATATATCATTCTCTTTTTTATAGCTCTTAAAGCATTAATAGAGGAAAATGGATAGTTCCAAATGTATATATTGGAAAGAAAGAAATGTTAGAATTCAATTATTTAACTTTCTAACTCATGAAGCTAGAAAATGAAAAACATTAAGTCATACCTAAGGAAAGTAGAAGAAAACATAAAGAAAAATGCAAAAATCAAAAAGATTTTTACAAAATATGTAAAATAGAGAAAACAGCAATTATGAAGAAATAATGCAAACAAGCTTATACAAATAAATTTGAAAATTTGACAAAATAAACGTATAAATTTCTCAAAATCACTTAGGAAACATGCGACAGAAATAAATTTTAATGGTTGACTCTGTATAAGAATTTAGATCTGTTACTGAAAACCTGCACACACACATACACACAAACACAGAGCTTCCTTATTTAATCCTCCCAAATATTTAAGGAAGAAATAACACCAATCTTAAACAAAGTCTTTCAGAAAATAGCATAATAAGAAACATTTTGCAACTCTTCTTATGTGGCCAGGATCACTTTGATTTCTATATTTCATTAGGATATTAATAGTAAAGAAAATTATGGAGTAATCTGTGTCATGGACATAGTGGTAAATTTTTTTTACAAGCTACAGGTGATTCTATATAAAGTCAATGAACTAAAAATAAGAAAGGCAACCATGAGAAAAAATGTCCTGGAACATTCTATCATAATAATGAGACCAATATAAAGCATCATAATGAAAACATTGTAGTACTTGCATCAGATAAGAAAATTGCAAACAGAAAAGTTCAAAAGTATTCTCAGAACCAGTGTGCATCAGGGAACAAATGTTTGTTTCTTTTGTTTATTTTAATAATTAACATTTGAACAATGATATCATAGGACAAAGATATTTCTGGTCTTATCTGAAATAGACCTATATCATTAATAAAAATCAATCTCTGATATACTGCAACTAAATGTGAAATTTAAACAATGAAGTATCTTAGAAGAGAACATTTTAATGCTATTGAAGTAGACAAAAAAAAAAAAATTTTTTTAAGATTTTATTTATTTATTTGAGAGAGAGAGAGTATGAGAAGGGGGAGGGTCAGAGGGAGAAGCAGACTCCCTGCCAAGCAGGGACCCCGATGTGGACTCGATCCTGAGACTCCAGGATCATGACCTGAGCTGAAGGTAGTCACTTAACCAACTGAGCACCACCCAGGTGCCCCCCAAAAAACAATTGTTAAGCATGGATAAAAAGCCACTAACTATAAAAGAGAAGGGGATTAATTGATTTATGTTGATATTGGGACTTCTGTTTCTTCAGTAAAAGGTAAAAATGCAACCCATAGAAAGAAGAGCATTTGGGATGTATGAACTTACATATCTATAGATATATATTTGATAAAAAAGTCATATCTAGAATGATCAAAAAACCACTACTATTGAATTAGAAAAAAAGAAAAAAAAGGCCAAAAAGCCCAATAGAAAAATAGGCAAAGACCTTGAAACAAACACTCAAAAAATAAGAGTATGCAAATTGCCAAAAATATGACTAGCTTCATTAGTCATCAAGGAAATGCAAGTTTTAATCAAAATGAGATATACAAATACATACATACACCCTCCAGAGAGTTATTAAAAATTTATGTAAAACAGAAAATGCTAGTGAGAATATGAAACAATAAGAACATTAATAGACTGTCAGTGTGAATGTGAATTGATATGGGTACTTAGCAAAAAAGTTGAATATACATAGAATCTAAGTCTCAACAACTATACTCCTAGGTGCATTCTAACAATAAGTCATACATTTGTTCAACAAAAAGCATATCTTTGAAATCCTGTGAACTCAACAAGAGCAACAAGAAAATTGAGTTCCTATTTTTTTTTTATTCTAGCAGTAAAATTCATTGTATTTCTAAACAAAATCTACTCAAATGTCTATAGTCAAGGAGGTAGACAAATAAATTATGCTACATTCCTACAATGAAATATTTTACAATCATGAAAATAAATATAGTACAAGTAAACACAACAAGAGGTATGAATTTCACAAATACAATGTGGGACAAAAGAAACCAGAAATAAGAACCTGAGGGTCAATTTTATGTTTCAACTTAGCTAGGCTTTAGTCCACAGTATTTAAAGAGTAATCTGAGTGTTGCTGTGAAGGTATTTTGCAGATGTGATTAAAGTCCATATCAGTTGACTTTAAGTAAGAGAAATTATTTTAGATAATTTGGATGGGCCTCAGTCAATCACTACAAACCCCTTGCGAACAAAACTGAGGCTTCCCTGAAGAAGAAGAAATTTTGCGTGTGGTTTAGGGCTTTAGCCTTTGGTTGAGGGCTTCAACTTACTTTTTTTTAAGTCCTAGATTAAAAATTTTAGAATTCCCTATCTGGCCTTCTCAATCATGTGAGACAATTCCTTGAGATAAATCTTGTTATGTATATCTTATTTATTTTGCTTGTCTTCTTGAATTCTGATACAAATATCCCATTTATATAAAGTATAAAAGAGGGTAAAACTAATTTATGCTGTTAAAAATCAGGATAGTGTTTAACCTTAGTAGAATGTAGTAAGAGGAAAGGAAAAGCAGTTACCTTCCAGGTGGCCAGTAATGTCCTATCTCTTGAGCTCAGTGCTGGTTAGATGGTTATTCACCTTGTTAAAATTCAGCATGCTCCAAGCTTAGTTACTATGTACACTATGGTGTACTATGTACACTATGGGTGAGCAGGGTACATACTACTCAGTAGGAGACATTGCCCAGATGCTGATAAAACTACTTTTGTGGGGCCAGAGGCTGTTTCCTTGTGTGTTGAAAGATTTGGAGGGTGCAATCAGCTGGCAGTATTGAAGTAACATGAAAAGAAAGAGTAAACCAACAAATTGAAGGAGTTCAATCTTACTGTCTTCCAATATTTCTTTAGTAACTCCTGTTTTCAGAACCCAATAGGAACCTGCTAGCAAAGCAATCTGGGCCTGTGGTTTACAAAGTTCTTGCTCAAGATCACAGAGGAGAGAAAGTTTGAAGACTTGAGAGGCAATAATCCCAACAAATAAAAAACAATGTAATACAGTTTTTGTGAGGATAAAATGAGACAATGCATTTAAGGTTCTTGCCCAGTCTTTGCAACACTTTTACGTACAAAAGAAAGAAGAAAAAAGCAAAAGAAAAGGTAAGAAATTAGGAGCTATGCATAGTATTACAACCAGGACTTAAGGAACATCAGATGTATATTGGGCTAAAATATTTGAGTAGGTAAAATACATTAATTTCAGTGTATAGACATATTTATTTGTTCTCACAATATACAACAAATAGTGACAAGGCAAGTCAGAAAAAAACACAAGAAATCCACAGGACAAGTCATTTACCAAGATTGTAAGGAGACAAATTGAGGCAAGAAGTTTACTAGTTTCTTTAATAAGGAGCTTTAATCTTCATAACTCTCCTGTAGCAAGATAACACTTGACCTCAAGAATTATGAGTTCAGTTTTTTAGAAATCGTAGTCTGTTAGCAACAGTCTAACACTGATCATTGATTTTTTTTAATATAATTTTTTATTTTTTATAAACATATATTTTTATCCCCAGGGGTACAGGTCTGTGAATCACCAGGTTTACACACTTCACAGCACTCACCAAAGCACATACCCTCCCCAATGTCCATAATCCCACCCCCTTCTCCCAAACCCCCTCCCCCCCGCAACCCTCAGTTTGTTTTGTGAGATTAAGGATGTTGAAAAATTCTGATGATTTTAAATTTAGAATTAATAAATATCAAAACAATTTTGTATACAGAGAAGGCTACTATATCAGTCAACTTAGTATTTGCAGTAGTAACAAACAGCTTCCAAACTGTAGCACCTTACAATAAAATATTGTTATATTTCTCGTTCTATTATATGCCACTCATAGGTCACATACAGTTATGCTATAAATATTTTTTAACTAGTACCCAAGGTAAAGGCTAAACCTATATCTGTGATGTTCTGTTAATGTAGTAGAGAGAAAGAAAATATGACTCTTAAGATTTTGTCCAGGAAGTGGAAAAAGTTATTTTTGTTCTCATTTTATTTTACTTTTTTAAATTTTAAATTCCAGTATAGTTAACATAGAGTGCTATATTAGTGATTCAACAATTGTTCTTATTTTATAGGCCAAAGCAAATCATGTGGATAGGTTTGACATCAGTGGAGCAGGAAATTATAACTGTTGGATAAGAAAGGACGTGGATATTTTCAACAATATTGAAAGCAACCATAGCTAATAGAGAATAGCACTAAGACAAAGCATAATTGGACTACCAAACTATGACCTCAAATTGTTTAAGAGTCAGGTCATTAGGAGTTTGGTGCAGACTTCATTTATAAAATAGAGATGCATACATAATTGTTTCACAGAAGATGGATGAGGAAGTCAACAAATTCTTCACAAAACTGTGAAAATAATGCAATAGGGCAAAGAAGTCAAAGAAAAATGAAAATGGAGATAAAAAATAAACATAGAGTGGAATGAAAATTTAAGAAAAAATAAAATGATCATTATTTTTTAAATTTTATACTAAAACAAAAAAATAAAGATCAGAAAATAAGAAAAAGAAACCTAGGAGAAAAGGAAATAATTTAAAATTTAGATACAATTAAAAAATAGAGAAAGATATATAAATGTGCATTGTCCCTATTATCTTCAGTTTCCAATTTTAGAAGAGCTAATGTAGCATTGGAGGAAATTCCAAAGGGTAATAGTAAAAACTGGTAGTAGGATTCAAATTCATTTCCTCGTTTCTAAAACTGATGGTTAGGTAGGAGAAGTTTAAAATCCTGGGAACTCGACAAAAGCAACCAAAAAATTGAGTTCCTATTATTCGATTGTAGTGCTGGATTCACCCACGGAAGACAGGAATCAGAAAAACAGCTATGGCTGGGGGACATTATTTTGTATTTCATTCCTGGATTCCCATTTTTTTGGAGCTTTGCTTTATGAAAGGGAATTTAAATCACAAAATATTTTTTAGACCTTAATCTTGAAAGAGACCATAATGACTCTAATTTTCTTTGGTATTTCACATTTTCATGAAATAGCAAATTGGAACATAAAGAGTCATAGCAATAGCAATGGAGATGATTGTTTGGGGGGTATTGAAATAGAGAACTGCAAGTGAAACTTGAATTTGGACAAATTGGGCCAGGAAATTGAGAATTATTTTGAATGATGATATTTTTCATGAGAAGCAATCAGACTAAATAGAATCCAAAAGTGGACAAGTCTGACTAAAGGGTAATGCAAAAGAGAAAGGAAAGGAAATAAAAATTAAATTCTCAGATAAACCTGAAAACACATTCCACAGAGACATTCCTCATAAACAATTAATATGATAACTATATTATAACTAACTGTGATTTTTATTTTAAATGATACCCTTTTCTCTATTATCTGTCTCATTCTCCTTGAGGTAAACACATCTCTAAAGGTTGTGGTGGTCTATCCTTTAGACCTTTGACACCTTTCTCATGCAAAAATGCAAATTTTTAATGTCCTAAGAATAGCTTTTTTGCTTGTTTTCTTCTGTCCTTCCGCCCAATCTCCCACCTTCTCTCACTCTCCCTTCCTTCTTTCTTTCCTTCCCTTTCTTTGTTCATGAAAGTGATCATCATTTGCTTTTAAAAATTAATAGCACCTTACATATTTGGCTTTTGCAGGTATATTGCATTTTTCCAACATACTTTTTTCGACATAAATTACACATGAACATAAATCTAGGATAATTGATAGAGAAGGAACTCATTGCCTGTAAGAGCTGCACAATATACTATAAATTTGCTAGAATTTATCTAACAATTCTGTTACATAGGACTATGTTAACTCTTTCTGTTGGTTTAGTTCCTTTTTTATACCCTACAATAATTTATATCTTTCTCATACAATAAGAAAGTCTCATATAAAGTATACTTATATGAGAAGTTACTCATTTCATGTTAAGTAATTTCCAGAAGTTTTATAGTTTTGAGAACTGTTGTGAATAGAATTTTTTTTTTCATTTTTCCTTCTAACTGATCATGACTCCTATGGAAAAAAATTCTTATATCTGGTTACCTTACCAAATTAACTTACTACTAATAGAGTATTTTATTATGTTGATAATCATATTATTTCCAAATAAGGATAATTATCACCTCTACTTTATGACTTTTTGTAAATTATTTTGTTTTCCTTTTAAATTTTATTACCTAGAAACAGCTCACAATGTTGAAATATAACAGTGTTTCTAAGTTTCATAATGCTTTTAAAGTTATTCACATCTGAATGTAGGTTTCCATTAAATATTTAGCCATATTTATATTGTTTCCCTCAGACCTGCTTTACTTAAATGTTTTTATAAGTAAATTGGAGAAAATGTAGTATATTTATAATATTGACGCAGTTATAAAAAAAGAATGAGTTACAGCTACCCATTTAAAACCTGTATTTTGTCAGGTGACTTGTTTTCTAGCATATATTATGAAAGTAAACACCTTCTGTCATTGTCTTGATATATTGCATGGTATTCATCTATTACTTGATGTTGAATTATCTTTCATTCCTTAAATAAATGCTATTGTCCATAGGACAGTTTAATAGCAATTGACCTAGGATTTTGAATATGATGACTATCATATCATAATGAATTGTTAAATTACAAATTAATCTGCAAAAAGTATCCATATGTTATCATACATCATTATTGTTAAAATATGTCAAGTGCTCCATTTAAAAAATGTTTGCTTATTTGATACCATTTAATGAATACTTAGATACTTTGATCATACAAATATTTTATTTCATACATTTGTATTTATATTCTGAATTGAGTTGGATCTTGATAATAATTCTGGACATTTCATAAGTTTGTTGATAGCACTAAATGGGTTTACTTGTATAAAGCACTTAGAGAAATCAAAACACATTTGCTTTCTTCTTGATTTTCTCATACATATTCAGCTGCTTTGGTGCTGACCAGGCAGAGACAGAAGTTTGGGGTTTACAAAGAATAAAATTTTTCTAAGTCAGTGTGACTAAAGGAAGAATGAAAAAATTTGAGAGTATTTGTAGAAGAGTAATGATAATTTCCTTCATAGAATCTAATTTGAATGAGCACAATTGTGAGAATAGGAATAGAAGATGGAGAGTGAAAAAGCATTGAGATCAATGGGTTTGAAGATCTAACAGTATAAAGGATTTCCATATTTGGTGTTCTAGAATGAACCTGTAAAGAAAGTGGGGCAGGGGGTGGTGTTTGAGAGTGATATGTTTCAAATAAAGATAAGGAAACAGTGTGATTTTTGATGATGATGAAGTATAGCACCCATAGGATTAAATACTTGAGATGAAATAGAAGTCACTATCTTTGGAAATGAGATTATCAAAAAAATCATCTACTGAAGGATATATTGCTTGCTTTCAAGTTTGGGCTATTATGAATAAAGTCATTATAAATACAAACATAATGGAAAAGGAAAGGAAGTGACAATATTTATATCTATAGATACAGATACAGAGAAAGGGAAAGAATTAGATCTGTATAGATATATCGATTTATATCGATCTATATATATAGGTCGATAAAAAGATAAGAAGTGACCATATCTACATAGATATATAGATGTATATAGAGGGAATGAATGTTTTTGGCAGAAGAGATTATACCTATTCATAGATAGATAGATAAAAGGATAGGAAGTAACTGTATCTATATTTACATCATCTATATATCTATATAGAGATCTATATCAACATAAATATATGGATACATAGAGAAAAGTATAGGAAGTGACTATATCTATATAGATATGTTCGTATATGTAGATACAGTTATATATATATGTCTATATCTATCTATATATAGATATAGATATATAGATATGTAGAGAGAAAGGGAATGAATTAGATATTCTGCTTCTGGCAAAAGTAGAATAATATCAACTAACACTGTCATAGAAAACAACAATAAAATCTGAAATTAGAATTTAAAGGAAAGATGTTAAACCCATTTAAAATATTAAAGGTGTTAAAACTCATTGGGTTTTATTAAACCCCCAAAGAACCACTTCATTTTCACAACATAGAACTCCAATATTAAGAAATAATATTTTATAGAAGTATAACTAAGAAAAAGGCCCTAAAAATAAGAGTCAACAATATAATTTGCTCCTAAAAATCATATAAATAACAACAAAATCAATAACTAGATTTCATATATATGAGTATTTTAAATGGCAGAGAAGAAATCAAACAGTTCATAGTTTTCATAATATTAAGACAACAAAATATTGGGGCGCCTGGGTGGCTCAGTGGGTTAAGCCGCTGCCTTCAGCTCAAGTCATGATCTCAGGGTCCTGGGATCGAGTCCCGCATCGGGCCCTCTGCTCAGCCGAGAGCCTGCTTCCCCCCTCTTTCTCTGTCTGCCTCTCTGTCTACTGTGATCTCTCTCTGTCAAATAAATAAATTAAAAAAAAAAAAGACAACAAAATATTAAGAAATAAAAAAGAACAAGTAAGCACAAAATAGGAAAACAATGAAAATAAATTAACTTAAAAATGAAAAAGAAGGATAAGAAGGAAATAAATCATGCATCAAGAATGAATTCAAACAGGGGCACCTGGGTGGCTTACTGGGTTAAAGAATGAACTCAAGGGTGCCTGGGTGGCTCACTCAGGTCATGATCTCAGGGTCCTGGGATCGAGTCCCGCATCGGGCTCTCTGCTCAGCAGGGAGCCTGCTTCCCCCTATCTCTCTCTCTGCCTGCCTCTCCATCTACTTGTGATCTCTCTCTGTCAAATAAATAAATAAATTCTTTAAAAAAAAAAAAGAATGAACTCAAACAAATTTAAAAAAATGTTATAGCAAGCAGAATAGTGGAATCTGGCAAAATATATATGTAAATTAAAGTTACAATTCTAAATATTTTAAATATGAAATGAAATGATAAATTTTCAAATCCAACAACCAACTAAATAAATAGGACAATGAAGAGCAAAACAAATAAAAATAACAAAAATAAAGTAGAATAGTTACAAAGAAGACATAGGTGATTTACAAAAAGTAGCACAAAACAATTCTAGAAAGTAGGTCTTCTAAAGACTATGATAATTAGAGAATTTTCTTACAAATAAAATAATGGATAAAGAAAATCTCAAATACAATGAGTAATGTAATATAGCTGTATGGATTAAATACACTTCAAAGACAAAAGAGGCTATGTTAATCAGTTGGCTGTAATTTAAAAATGATAATAAACTGTAGAATATTCTAGGAAAATATAATTTAACAAAGTTTAATCAATTAAAGAAACAAAATTTAAATATATCACTATCTAGATAAAATAACAATGATCACAACAGCAAATTTTCTTTTAGTACCCCCATATGATAATGATTTCAAACTGTTTTATGTGAGATTTTCATAACATTTTTAGGCAATAGATTAAGCCTACCTAATTAAAATTGCTTCAAAAAATAAAATAAATTTGTTTGAGCATACAGAACAGTTAAAAGAATTTCTCACTGTAGTTTTGAACTCTGCATATACCTTACAAGCTTTTAGAAGAAAGCACATTTAAAAGCACAGACAAAACTCCGTATAATATACTAGCGAATTAAATTAAGTACCATGTTCAAAATTAAATACACCAGGATCAACTTGTGTTTATCCCTCAAATTCAGGGCTGATCTAATTAGGAAATTCATTAGCTACAAATTAGATTAGAATAAGCTAAACTTAGATCTGATCAAATTCAACATCCATTCCTAGCAAAACAACAAAACCAGAACAGGCTATTTTCCAACATAATAAAATAAGAATTATATCAAACCAAAAGCAGTAGTCATGGTTAATATCTAAATATTCCACTGATAAAAACAGTAATATAAAAAAATCAAGAACAAGATTTAGGATGCTCACTCCTACTCTAAATCAATGACAAAAGAAAGTAAAATAATAAAATAAATACTGAAAAATGAGGGAAAATTTTAATGTATATTTGATTGTCTATCTGAGCAGCTCAAAAAAGGTTATTAAAAATATTGGTCTGTACTGAAATATTTCAAATGCAACTTTCCTAAATAAAAGAAATAATCAGCTATATAAGATGATAATAAACGATTTCATTAGCAAAGTTATCCAAAATAAATAATAAACTTAATGACATCTATAAGTACACTAGAGAATAAAAATTTAACTGATGGACAAAATAATTTAAATAAATGTCATGGGATAGCAAGTCCCTTGATAAGAATGCTCAATATTATCAAACATATACTCTTCTCATATTAGCCTATTAATCTATTAATTAGATTTCAATGAACATTTCCATTAAATTTTAAAACTGGAAAATAGTGATTCTTAATTTCACCTAGAAACAAACCATAAAGATTCATATAAAAAAGGATAATGGGAAAGCCTGATATTTCATATAATACATAGGCAATAATTTTATAACAATTGAATCATCGGGTGCAATTATTATGAAGTTCCATAGTATAAAATAAATAAATATATTAAATTTAAATTCAGGAATATATTCAAGCATAAAATATAAACATAGCATTTCTTTTCAGTATGTCAAGGGCAGATTTATCTCAAACTTAATGCCAAAACAAAACTCAGTTGTATCAAATATTTCATATGAAAAATTATAGGTAGAGTTTCATAAGAAGTCCATATAGGTAAATAACTCTCAGTTCTCATCAGGTATGGAATAGCATTTAAAATAAAGAAATCCTTTGGCTATATAAAAAGCAAAAAGTCCATACGATGAAAGATCATAGTTATTAAAAGAGAAATAAACATTAGGAAAACAATTTGCCACAAATATAACAAACATGGGATTAATGTTATATAAAAATACTTGTGCAAAAAATAAAAAATCAGTAGGGATGATCGCAGCCTGCGACTGGAGAAAGGGACTTTCTCTTTGAATTCAGTAGCAAGGAACGTGATGATTGGAAGAGGAAAAATATTCCAAAGAAGAATATTGAAAGGAGTAATTAAACACTTCTGAAGACTGAGGTGCTGATTTCACAAGTGTCTTGTGCTCCAACTAAAATGGTTGTTTCCAGGTACCTTATGGTTCTTGGTGCTTAGTAAATGGAATCGATTCAGTAATTTATCTTTCTATTTTTTCATTGTTAATGTATAAGAAAGCAACTGATTTCTCTACATTGATTTTGTATCCTGTCACATTACTGAATTACTGTATGCATTCTAGTAGTTTGGGGGTGGAGTCTTTTGGGTTTTCCATATAAAGTATCATGTCATCTGTGAAGAGAGTTTGACTACTTCTTCGCCAATTTGAATACATTTTATTTCTTTTTGTTGTCTGATTGCTGTTGCTGGGTTTCTAGAACTATGTTGAACAACAGTGGCAAAAGTGGACATCCTTGTCGTGTTCCTGATCTCAAAGGGAAGACTGCTAGCTTTTCCCCATTGAGGATGATATTCGCTGTGGGATTTTCATAGATAGATTTTATGAAGTTGAGGAATGTTCCTTCTATCCCTATATTTGAAGTATTATAATCAGTAATAGATGCTGTATCTTGTCAATGCTTTTTCTGCATCAATTGAGAGGACCATGTGGTTCTTCTCTTTTCTCTTACTGTTCTATCAGATTAATTGATTTTCAAATGTTGAACCACCCTTGCATCCCATGGATAAATCCCACCTGGTCATGGTGGATAATCTTTTTATTGTGCTGTTGGATCCTATATTGGCTAGGATTGTGTTGAGAATCTTAGCATCCATATTCATCAGGGATATTGATCTGAAATTCTCCTTTGTGGCAGGGTCTTTGCCTGGCTTGGGGATCAGTGTAATGTTGGCTTCATAAAAATAATCTGGAACTTTTCCTTCTGTTTCTATTTTTTAAAATGGCCTTAGGAGAATAGGTATTATTTCTTCTTTGAATGTTTGATATAAGTCTCCAGGGAATCTGTCAGGTCCTAGGCTCTTGTTTCTTGACCACTGCTTCAATCTTGTGACTAGATATTGGTCTCTTCAGGTTGTCAGTTTCTTCCTGATTCAGTTTTGGAAGTTTATAGGATTGCATCCATTTCGTCTAGGTTGCTTAACATTATCATTTTCCAGGAATGCATCCATTTCATCTAGGTTGCTTAACTTATTGGCATATAACTGTTGATAATAATTTCTGATGATTGTTCCTATTTCCTTGGTGTTAGTTGTGATCTCTTTCTTTTCATTCATAATTTCATTGATTTGGGTCTTCCCTCTTTTGTTTTGGATTAGTTTGGCCAGTGGTTTATCAATCGTATTGATTCTTTCAAAAAACCAGCTTCTAGTTTCATTGATGTGTTCTGCTATATCCCTAGTTTTTCTGTCTCATTGATCTCTGCTTCAATCTTGATTATTTTGCTTCTTGTATGTGAGGTTTACTTAATTTGTTGTTGATTTTCCGTTTCTTTAAGGTGTAAAGAGAGCAGGTGCATTCTGGATTTTCAATTCTTTTGAGGGAGGCTTGGATGGATATGTATTTCCCCCTTAGGACTACATTTGCCATATCCCATGGGTTTTGGACCAAAGTGTCTTCATTCTCATTGGTTTCCATGAATTGTTTAAGTTCTTTTTTGATTTCCTGGTTGATCCAAACATTCTTAAGCAAGGTGGTCTTTAGCTTCCAAGTGTTTGAATTCCTTCCAAACTTTTTCTTGTGGTTGAGTTTCAGTTTCAAAGCATTGTTGTCTAAGAATAGGCAGGGTATAATCTCAATCTTGGTATCAGCTGAGCCTTGATTTGTGACCCAGGATGTGGTCTATTCTGGAGAATGTTCCATGTGCACATGAGAAGAATGAGTATTCTGTTGTTTTTGGGTGGAATGTTCTGTATATATCTATGAGGTCCATCTGGTCCAATGTGTCATTCAATGCTCTTGTTTCTTTATTGATTTTCTGCTTGGATGATCTGTCTATTACTAAGACTGGTGTGTTAAGATCCCCTACTATTAATGTACTCATATCAGTATGACTCTTTATCTTGATTAACAGTTGGCTTATGTAGTTGGCTGCTTCTATAATGGGGACAAAAATATTTACAATTTTTAGATCTTCTTGGTGGATACACCCTTCAAGAATGATGTATTATTCTTCTTTATCTGTGACAACAGTCTTTAGTTTAAAATCTAATTTATCTGATATGAGAATTGCTACCCCAGGCTTTCTTTTGAGGCCCATTGGCATAAAAGATGCTTCTCCATCCCTCCACTTTCAGTCTGGATATATCCTTAGGTTACAAATTGGTCTCTTGTAGACAACATATGGACGGGTCCTGTTGTTTTATCCAATCTGAAACCCTGTGCTGTTTTAGGGGAGCATTTAGGCCATTCACCTTGAGAGTGATTATTGAAACATACGTTTTTATTGACAGTGTGTTTGCTGTGAATCCCTTGCTTCTATAGATTGTCTCTGTACATTTCTGTTCTGTGACACTCCTGGACTCTTTCTTCTTTGAAAGACCCCCCCCCCCCTTTAATATTTCTTATAATGCTGGCTTAGCGTTCACATACTCTTTTAAACCTGTTGGTCTTGGAAGTTATCTCTCCATACATTTTGAATATCAACTTTGCTGGGTAAATTATTCTTCACTGCATGTTCTTCTCATTAGTGCCCTGAATATGTCTTGCCAGCACTTTCTGTCTTGCCAGGTTTCTGTGGACAGGTCTGATGTTATAAGATACCTGGGAATAAACCAAACCAAAGAGGTAAAGGATCTATACTGGAGGAACTACAGAACACTCATGAAGGAAACTGAAGAAGACAGAAAAAGATGGAATATCATTCCATGCTCTTGGATCAGAAGAATAAACATTGTTAAAATGTCTATACTGCCTAGAGAAATCTATACTTTCAATGCCATCCTGATCAAAATTCCACTGGCATTTTTCAAAGGGCTGAACAATCCTAAATTTGTATGAAAGCACAAGAGACCCCAATTTGCTAAGGAAATCTTGAAAAAGAACAACAAACCTGGGGTCATCATGTTGTCTGATTTCAAGCTTTACTACAAAGCAGTGATCACCAAGACAGCATGGTATTGGCACAAAAACAGACACATAGACCAGGGGAACAGAGTAGAGAACCCAGATATGGACCCTCAACTGTATGGTCAAATAATCTTCGACAAAGCAGGAAAAAAAAATATACAGTGGAAAAAAGACAGTTTCTTCAATAAGTGGTGCTGGGAAAATGGACAGGTATGTATAGAAGAATGAAACTTGACCATTCTCTTACACCATACACAAAGATAAACTTAAAATGGATAAAGACCTCAATGTGAGGCAGGAATCTATCAACATTGGCCACAGCAAATTCTTTCAAGATATGTCTCCAAAGACAAAGGAAACAAAAGTGAAAATGAACTTTTGGGACCTCATCAAGATCAAAATCCTCTACACAGCAATGGAAACAGTCAACAAAACAAAGAGGCAACCCATAGAATGGGAGAAGACATTCACAAATGACACTACAGACAAAGGGCTGATATCCAAGATCTATGAAGAATTCCTTAAACTCAACACACACAAAAGAGATAATCACATCAAAAAATGGATAGAAGATGGGGCACCTGGGTGGCTCAGTGGGTTAAAGCCTCTGCCTTCAGCTCAGGTCATGATCCCAGAATCCTGGGATCGAGCCCCGCATTGGGTTCTCTGCTCAGCAGGGAACCTGCTTCCTCCTCTTTCTGCCTGCCTCTCTGTCTACTTGTAATCTCTGCCTATCAAATAAATAGATAAAGTCTTTAAAAAAAATGGATAGAAGACATGAACAGACACTTCTCCAAATAAGACATACAAATGGCTAACAGACACATGAAAAATGTTCATCAGTAGCCATTTAGGGAGATTCAAATCAAGACCACATTGAGAAACCACCTTACACCAGTGAGAATAGCCAAAATCAACAAGACAGAAACAACAAGTGTTGGAGTGGATGTGAAGAAAGAGGAACCCTTTTAACACTGTTGGTGGGAATGCAAGTTGGTGTGGCCACTTTGGGAAACAGTGTGGAGATTCCTTAAGAAATTAAAAATAGAGCTACCCTCTGACCCTGCAATTGCACTACTGGGTATTTGCCCCAAAGATACAGATGTAGTGAAAAGAAGGGCCATGTGTACCCCAATGTTCATAGCAACAATGGCCACGATCATCCAACTGTGGATAGAACCAGGATAGCCTTCAATGAATGAATGGATAAAGAAGATATGGTCCATATATACATGGAGTATCATGTCTCCATCAGAAAGGATGAATACCCAACTTTTGTATCAACATGGACGGGTCTGGAAGAGATTATGCTGAATGAAATAACTCAAGCAGAGATAATCATTGATCATATAGTTTCCCTTACTTGTGCAGCATAAGGAATGACATGGAAGACATTGGGAGATGGAGAGGAGAAGTGAATTGGGGGAAATCAGAGGGGGAGACAAACCTTGAGAAACTGTGGACTCTGAGAAACAAAATGAGAGTTTTAGAAGGGGGAATGGGTGGTGGGGTAGCCTGGTGGTGGGTATTATGGAGGGCATGTATTGCATGGAGCACTAGGTGTGATACATAAACAATGAATTTTGGAACACCAAAATAAAATTAAATTGAATAAAAAAAAAGTTGTTGATGCAGGCTTGCTTAGGTTCCAAAGTGAAGGCAAATAATAGATTGAGACTTATGGAAATGACATTACCATTGCTGTCATTTATGTGAAGTTAGAACTTAGACTAAAAAATAATTTGGCTTCCTCCCTCTGTTCTCTGTGTATTGCCCCATTGACTGGAATTAACTTATCCACGATATGTGGGCACTGTTTAGGTTAGTGATTAACATTCAACAGTCAGCAATGGTAATCACAATACATTCTTTTTAGATATAGGAGCTCACAAGTTTTAGTGAAACATAAACTTTATTAAAAATGAATTTTGTTGGGGAACCTGGGTGGCTCAGTTGGCTAAGCATCTGACTCATGATTTTGGCTCGGGTCATGAGATGGAGCCCCATATAGGGCTCCCTGCTGGATATGGAACTTACTTGAGATTGTCTCTCTCCCTCTCCGTTTGTCCCTCCCCCACACCATAAGTGTACCCGCTCTCTCTCTATCTAAGATATATAAATATTTAAAAAATGAGATTTAAATTTGACGAGGATTAAGGAGTGTGCTTATTGTGAGGAGTGCCAGGTGTTGTTTGGAAGTGTTAAATCACTGTATTGCACACCTGAAATTAATATTATGCTGTATTTTAACTAAATGGAATTAAAAAAAAAACTTTAAAAAATAAATTAAAAAGGATTATAAAATGAAAAAAATAATTACCTAGAATTGAGTCATAAAAATTATTCATTTAGTGAACAATATGGCATTTAATCAAATTTGTGGGAAATCATACAAATCCTAATGTGAGATGCTAACATGAATGTTTCTGATTATTTTAATAAACATAATATATATAATAGTTCTTGATTTCATAACTCTTTTTGTGTATGAATAATATTAATATTAGAGTATGATTATTATGGCATGTATTTAGAAAGTAAGAATAATAAAAAATTTATTTTTAAAATTAATCTTAAAAATTTCTGGTTATAGGATATACATACCCAGTCTAGAAAATTTGGGCTACCTTACAATATAGTAGGACTCACTTTGGATCATATTCCTCATAGAAGTATAACTCTTAATACTTTAATTTGCTTCTAGCTAACTCCTCCCTTCTTTATTTCCTCTCTCTCCCTCCTTCTCCTTCCTTCCTTTTTTCCTTCCTTCCTTTTTTCTTTCTTTCTCTTTTCTCTTCATTCTTTTTTATGTACCAACCAATCTATCACCAATCTAACTTTTTATCTTTCAACCTATTTATAGTTAAGATCATACTGCATATACAGCATTCAGTTTTGCTTGCCTTTAAAAAAAATTCACTCCATTAATGACCATTTTTAATATATTTAAATATTCGTTATAGACACAACCTTGAAAAAAAATACACACACACACATACATACATACATACAATAAGCAGTGGTTAATTAAACCGTATCATTAATGTTGGGCTAAAATCCTTCTCTACACAGAAGTTTTTAAATTGCTTCTTTTTCTCATTCCTATAAAAAAAGGCAGAATTATTGCCTCCACATGATTTATTAATATTGCACACAGGAGAGTATGAGAATATCTATTGACTTTCTGAAAATACACAAATATATTACCTCAACATATAATTTAATGTGTGTTTGTGTCTGTATGTGTGTGTGTATGTGTCAGTATTTGGAAAATTCACATATTCTAAAAGAGGCATTTCTTTCCTGGGAAGATCATACTACTTAGTTACACTTTAGAAATTATGAAGATCAATTTAACACTTACCTAATTTTATTATTTTTCAGCTATTTTCCCTAAAACTTTTCCAAATCAACTGGCCCAACTGACTTCAGAAACACTATAAAAGAAAAAAAAAAGAGAGAGAGAGAGAGAGAGATTGAACTTTATGAGCCCAGTAGAATTATTATGAAATGGAACAGCTAATATAACTAGAGGTTTTTCTCATATTCTTATTTTTCAAGTAAAATCTGTTATGCTATCAGAAATAAAATCATCTATGGGGTTGTAGGCAACAAAAGAAATACTATAGCCATGGGTTATTTCCAAATCAACACTGAAATAAAGAGTTTGAGACAGAAAATTGGGGCACATAGGTAATCTATCTGAAAATGAAAGCTGTTGAGCCACTACTCAAAACCACAGTAGCCATGTCTGGGGAATTCTAGACATTCTGTAGCTGTTTTCTGGAGTTCAGAGTAATCAATCCAAGCAATCTCACTTGCTTTGCCTGCTGTACGATGGTTGTGCCTTATTTTTTCCTTTATTTTTCCATCTGTGACTCAAGATTAAAAAGTACCAGACCGTGAAAGAATGCTACAGTGTTAGAGTTCATATTGCTGTAATTTCTCTTTGCTTTGTATTGTCAGTTCTCTTCCCTTTTGTTCTTTCTTGTTTTTTTTTTCTTTTTATAAATGAAGTCTGAATCAGTTATTGCTGCATAAAGAGTAGGGCACTGATCTCAACATCAAGAAAATTGTGATTTAGTGAAATAATTATACATTGAACTTGGGTGGCACTTTTCCTCACAACCTTTCTTGAACATTAATCATTTTCACACTTCCCCCATCAGGAGATTGGCTCTCCCTACTTCACAGCAGGGAAATTCAACAAAGAAGCAAAATGATATGCTCAGAATTGTCAAACTTATTACAAACCAAAATGAAAACAGAACTCAGAGTTTTCAGAGTTTCTCAATAATAAACCACAGTTTTGTACTGGTAGCTGCAGGTACACTTTTTTTTTTTTCAGGTAGACCATCCCAGCTAAGCAGAGACCTTACTTATTAACAAATTTATACATAGGTAATAAAAAGTCAAAAAGATGGTGTAATATTAACTCCTATACTTAGACATAAACATTTGTAAAGAGGCACAAGCAATTTTTTCAGAGGTCAGTATTTTTTTAATTGATTTTTGTTTTTTTCTTTTTTAATGGGACACAGAGCTGGTTGTATGCTTAAAAACTACCTTCTCTCTACCAAAGCTGCATTGAAAATGAACTCCAAGAAATTCTGACATGATAGATCTGAATTTCAGAGACTTACTTAGAAAGTAGACCTGAGCTTAGAGCTTTTAGTGCAACACAACAAAGATTTCAAATATTTTGGGTATCCCTCTTGTGACTCATTTTGATAGTTCTAAGTTGTTTTGTATTTCTTTTCTCTCTCTCTTTGTTTGTTTTTTTTTAATGTAATTTAATCAAAGATCACAGGGATCACACCCGTATTTCTACAAGTTGAGTGTATTTCTCATTTTAGCAAAGGAGAATGCACATCATGGGGAAATGTGGAGCAGCTCACTGTGGGTGGGGGTGTGTTAGAAAAAAGCTTATTTGAGTTTTGTTTAAGTGATATTGGGGAGGATTCTAGGAAATAAACTTTTTCTGGATGAGATGCTTTGAGGAAGTAGGGACAATCTATGGTTGGGTCTCGTCATAAGTTTTATCTAGAAGAAGGATAGATGAGAGCAAGTCTAACACTGTGAAGAAGTAGCAGTCACCCATACTAGCCAGGTTAGGCAAATATTTAGTTATTTCTGATTTAGACAATGTTCATGTTTTTCCTGAGAACACATATTATTATTAAGTGGTTTTTATATTTGTCTTGATGTACCATTGTCACAATGCAGATTTGTTTCTTGGTGATGTTTTTGAAATTGTTGATGTCCAACAGAAAAACCCCTAGGCCAAGTTATGCGGGCCCTGCTAGTGCATAGCAACACTAAAGCTTACCTGATACTATCAGGCCAGCTCCTGGAAATCAGGGGCTGCCATTCTCTCACAGTTACCACCCAATCCCAGTCCTGAAGAGGATGGACTCAAAATCAATTACATGAAGAAGAAGGGAAAGCAAAGAAAGGATGTGGCTTAAATTGCACTCATGCATGATTAAAGAAGGCATCAGACTTCACAAGTAGTCCAGCCAATTTCACCAACAAAAAGGACTATGTATGTGTTTGGAGCAAAAACCAGCTATGGTCATAAGCAGTGTTCATTGGACTATAAGAAAAACTAAAAGACGGAGAGACAAGAGAGAAGAGGAGGAAGAGAGAGAAGGAGAGAATTTATCTAGAAACCTGGGGCTGATTTTAAACAACCTGATCCTAGTGATATAAAGATCAGATTCTTCCATAGAAATTAAGACCTGTCTAATTCTCATCTATATATATAGTGTCTAATTACAAAGCAAAAATATGTGTACAATATTTCACTGGTGAAATTTGGACTTAATATTCAGATATGATACCTTTTCTATATGTTTAAACATTTGCATTTGTTCATTCCACTAGGTATTTATATATCAATTAATTCCATAAAAGAGTGACCAAGGACACACTACATTCTATATATAAGGGAGCAAATATTGAATGATGTAGTCAAATATGGTTCCTGCCCTTTCAGAGCTTATATTTAATGAAAGAGACATTTACTAAAAGGAATTAAAGAAACATAAAAGATTACTTGCTAGAATGGGCTGCTGTTTCCTTCTCACATTGCAATCTTGAAGAAGTCAGTAAAATGAGACATGTGAATGGATTTTGGGAAAATAAAAACCCATATTAAGAATTATGAAAAACTCCTGAGGAGAGAAAATTTGTAACTCAAGGGAAGAAAACTACAGACTATGGTAGGGGACAGAAAGCACAGTCAGGGAAGTGGCTTGCTTATGGTCATATTTGGCCTCTTTCCTTGCACCACCGTGTTTTAGTAAGATAACTCCAGGAGACCATCCACTCCAAGGTGAGATAAGTAGATAATAATGAATGATGCTAGCCATCCCCCCTTCCCCAATCCTCACACACCCACACCTACACATCAAGGCTAAAGGATCATGATAAAAAGATAAAGAAAAAAGAAAAAGATATCTAGAGTGAAATTTCAAAGTTCAAGGAGTTACCATAAGGAAGTGGGAAGTGGTAGGATCCTGTCAAGGAATGGAACAACCCCTAGTCGTGGCTCTGATCAATGCAAACCTCATACAAAACACCCCCAACATATACTCCCACATACACACATACACACATAGACACTTCAAGTCAACTAGAGGGGCAAAACTGAGGCCCCAATTTTTGAAATCTCCCTTTAGTATATAATTTCCAGCCAAAGTACTTGCCACAGGAAAATAGGAGCTGATAGGCAGAAAATTACCACAATCATGAAATAAATAAATAAATGGCTGGTCAATTCATACAAGTGAAAAAAAATAGGAAAGATCAAAAATTTAACATAAATATGATACCTGAGAAGATAGGAACTACAGGTAACATCAAGCATGAATAGCCATGAGATGAATAAGGCATAGATATAGATAAGGAATAATGGACTGAACTAGAATATCAAGTTGAGAAATTTTCCAATGCAAATACATAAATAAATAAAATATATAAATGTACCAGGTAAAGTAGGATGAAAAATAAATAATAAATGAGACAAGAAACATAGAAATTGACATGTTAACCTATATAAGAAAACAGTAAATGTAGGAAAAGAATACTTGAAAAAAAGTCACTGTGAATTTCCAAAAATTATTAATGATAGATCTCAGATTGAAAAGATACATATGGAGCTGACCAGACATCTGAAGAAAAGTTATGCCTGGACACTTTAAAATGAAAATTAGTAGAACTAAAGAAAAACTAATAATTAATGTAAAATATTCCAAAAACAAAAGAATGTTCCACAACAGAACAAGAAATACATTTATATCATATTTGAAAAATCTAAATTGCATTAACAAAGACAATGGAGTAATATTTTCCAAACAGTAATGACAAATAATTATCAATTTTTATTTTGAGATAAATAAGCAATAAATATGAGGGCATAATAAAGATATTCTGAGGTTTATAAAGCTGCTAAAATTTAACTATATAAAGAATTTATTTTTGAAATATTCTTGGAGGAACTATTTTAACTGATGAGAAATAAACCCAGGAGAAAGCATCGAGATACAAGGGCAATAATAGCAAATTAATACATAGTGTGTTCCAAGATATCAAGTACAAAATAGAAAAGATATGTTTTAAATTACAGAACTACACTTCTCAAAATGTCCAAAAATATTTAAATTAGTTTTTATGAAAGAAAATAGAAAGGAAAATAGAAAACTTCCCTGAGCAGATAATAAGATAACAGCATATATTATAATACATGCAATGAATTTCTAGCAGCAAAAATAATATAGAACTAGTTTAGGAATAGCAAATTGATTATATGGAGTAAAGAGGACAGAAAAATCTATGTATAAGTAACATATGATAAAAATGGGAAATACATAGATAACTTTAGTAGATGTTTTGGGGGAATTTCGTAGTATGTGGAAGTAAATGCAGCTGGATTTCTACATTTTACCATATGTGTAGTGGTCTCATGAGCGGAGTAAACTGGATTTGTGCTATGAATGGAAAATAATGATACACTCAATTTTTCTGAAAGTACATATTGTAGGAGAAAGCATATAGTCACAAAAACAAAAAAAGGTATTATGTATTTGGTGTTTTGCAAACACTAAAGGGGTATATCAACCTTACTCATTCCAGGCTCATGAGAATTTTTAGAAGCATTTTTAGAGCCTATAGTCACTTGTAACAACAATCTAAGTGCCTCAATTTGATTGTCTTTTTTATCAGTTATGCATAAAGCTATGATAACTGTAAAAAAAATTCTCCTGTGGAAACCTAAAAATCTGTTTTGGTCTTAATAATTTCTACTAATATTCACTTTTCAAATAAGAAACAGCCTTTTTTTGCTTTAAGTTCAGAAATTTTAACATAATATGTAACTGAGTTATTTAATTAATTTATTATTGGTAAACTACTTATTTTAAAATTCAATGTTTATATACGTGTTATGTGGTATTTCATATTTAACTTTAGTTTTCAGAAGGATAGAAATAGAGCCAATAATAGTCATTATCATATGTTATAGGATAAATAATTTGAAATCAAATTATGTTTTTTTTTAAATAAATTAATAACAGTTCTAGCTTAGATTTTCCTCAATTTCATTCTATTTTCTTGGCTAAGATATAGTAATTTTTTTTCCTGAAAATGAGTATACAAAGGAAGAGTATTAAATTTAGAGAATAAGCCTTGTTTCAAATACTTACCAAAACTTCCATTAAACAAGTTTTTAATTCTTCCTTTTTCTGCAATGTATTCTTACCAAAGCTCAGAATGAAATCATGAATTTTTTCTTTTTTATTATTAATTTTTATTTTTTTTTAAATATTTTATTTATTTATCTGAGAGAGAGACAGTGAGAGAGAGCATGAGAGGTAAGAAGGTCAGAGGGAGAAGCAGACTCCCCATGGAGCTGGGAGCCCGATGTGGGACTTGATCCCGGGACTCCGGGATCCTGACCTGAGCCAAAGACAGTTGCTTAACCAACTGAGCCACCCAGGCTTCCATATTATTTTTTATTTTTTTGAAGAATTTATTTATTTATTTATTTGAAAGAGGGAGGGAGCAGCAAGCATAAGCAGGGGGAGCAGCAAGAGGGAGAGGGTGAGGGAGAAGAAGCCTCCCCGCTGAGCAGGGAGCTGGACATGGGGCTTGATCCCAGGACTCTGGATAGAGACCTGAATTGAAGACAGTTTCTTAACCAAATGAGCTACCCAGCCACCCCAAATGGAGTGGTATTTAATTACCACCAAACGAGAGGTATTTTCTGTTTCTAGTTAGAATTTGGAAAAATATTGATTTTTTGACTCCTATTATTTCAAATATTTTAAACTAAATCTTTAAGCTTTTATTCTCAGCATTTTTTAATATTTAAAAAAATTTCCCATCACAGTTTAAATTTCTTTAGATAAAATGAAGCAAAAATGATAATAGGATTAGAATAAATGCATTATTATTCTAAGATCTTTTTAGGACATATAATTTGCTAGAAATACATACACATAAATACTACACTGGGGTCATTTTTCTTTTCACTTCTTTTTTTTTTTAATATCAAAAACTTTTATTCCACTCTGGGTATATTTATTTGAATGAAATCTCTGTTTACATTTACTTTGTTAAGTGAGAGAATCTGGTAACAGATAATAAAATAATGCTGAATGTCAGTGAATCATCATAGGCTTCAAGCTCAGACAGTTATAGATCTGAATTCTTACACTTATTCTTCTACTTAAGGGTGTCTTTTAAAGTTGCGCCCAGATTTAAAATAAAGATTTTCAACAATTTCTCGATAATAGGCTTTCTTTTTTCTAGGTTCTAGACACTAAGCTCTCATAAAACTCAGAGATAACTTCTAAAGGAGGGATATAGTTACAGAAGTTACTAATTCTTGAAGAAATTTTGAAGTATATCAAAATAGTTTTGAAAGGAATACAGGACTATTTCTACATTAAAAACAAATGCATGTGATGAGACTGGATGTCATACACAACTCATTAATTGTTGAACTCTACATCTGAAACTAATGATGTATTACTATATGTTGGCTAATTGAATTTAAATAACAAGCAAACAAAAAACCAAATGCATGTTTCAAAAGCACCTGGAGAGTCTTTCTGTTACTTAGATATCTTAGATATAAAAAGAATATTTACATTACCTGACTAACAAGGTCAGCATCCCGTAAGAGCCGCATGGATATGTATTAAGTATATTTGTTTGGAAGAAGATTAAGAGGGATGAAGAACAGGTCCAATTAGGAATTCAAAAACTTTTTTTTTTTTAAGTAATCAAATTTGTTAACTTTTAGGTAGTACCATGTTTAACAATTGAAATCAATATATTGAACAAATAAATATTTAAAATTGGAACTGTGTCTTTAAAAGTACTTATATTCCAAAAGGCATGCAGTAAATTGCAAGCATTTACATTGAAGATTGTTGTAGAGTTTTGGTATTAATACATTCCCACTATGAGGTTAATGCAAGTTTAAAATTTCAATCTAGCTTTTCTCTAGTACTTTCTAACTTCCCTTAATCTTTCTTCATACAGCTATTACCAACTCTGATTATAAGGGAGAATTCAGGAAATTTTTAAGTAGAAACTATCCATCTATTGAAAGCCAGTCACAATGTTCCATGCAGAACAGACAGAAGAGACCCAGAGCCAGAAAATTCTGACATTTAAAAGGTCCTGACACTATTCAGAGACTCATACCCAGTTACAAGACAAGGGTAGTTCACTCTCATAATGGGGCTATTATGTAGCTGTGTTGTACAGCTCTGTTTCAGATTATTTCCTCTTTGATAGCATGACTCAAAAAGGTCAAGAGTTTGCCATTGTATTTTCATCCTACACTTTGAAATGGACTGTTTTCAGCCATTTATTATGATTATTCATTAGGAAATTCTCTATATTATTGGAAGGATATGTCCCTTGATTGAAAATAGTTTGGGGAACTGATTATTAATTTATCTACTTACAATGTCACGTTCTGTTTATTCATTTTAAAAATCCATACATTTTTCTTCATGTTGGTATGGTTTTCATTTTGAATTGGAGTATTGGAATGTGCCCCTCTATCTTCTCATATGGTCATTATTAAAAGAATGGCATTTATTTATTAAATATAAATATCAGTAGTGTATCTGTCTATAACTATATGATAACTACTAGCTTCAAGTAATTTATCTAAGTGGAATAATTCAATTATAAAATCTGCAAATAAGAGAAATGCACTTGAACTAGTAGGATCTTCAGGGAATTTATGATAAGGACAGAGAGCTGCCTCAGAGAATCTCAGGGTGGAGATACCAAACCTCAGCACCGGATGGGCTATGACCTCACATGATTATTTCTATGATCTCAATTATTAAATACTTCAGTTTGGATTTAGACTGTAGTTGGTGAGTCATAGTCTACTACTCATCCCAGTATAAAACTAGGATTAATCTAAAAGCAATCACAAGCCTCACGGGTATTGTATATAACTGAAATATGTAACTCCTGAATAGCCCATTTGATTTTTTTCTCCTTTTGAATTAAACTCTTATGCAAAGATATGCATTCATATTAGGAAATCCAGAAGGACAGTGGTGGATTTAATGTCCTTAAATAGTGATTACGATGAACATTTATTGACCTTTCCAAAATGCATTTATGCCTGTAGGTACAAAAACAATTGAAATAATAAAATAGTTACAGATATCATAGTTCCTTTTGTGAGTTCTATGTGACATAATATGTATACTTCCAAGAAGAGAAGCACGAACATTATACTCACACAAAACCACATACTCATGAAGCTCTGATATCCTTTGTGTAGGGCATGGGTTCAGGGAGAGACTAAAGAAGATAGGAGCCAAAAAAAAAAAAAAAAAATAGTTCCAAGTCTTAGAGAACTTTTGGAAAATTGGATGTTATTTTCACATATTCCTGCATGCTACAAGAAATTCACAGCACACACACATACACACAGAGAATAAATAATAATGTTTTCCCCTAATTTCACAAGGTAAGAGTAAATGTTCTCATGTTCTTTAATGAGATGTTCTCTATGGGACTTTTTATTTTCTTTCTTGTGTACTTATATCTTATACCATGTATGCTTTATACTTTGGAATATATTGTAACTCACTTTTCCCATTAACTCTAAGATTTTTAAGGTAAAAAATGAGACTTAATTTTCTTTGTAACCACTGCAGTAACTGACTCACTGTGGCTGTTCAGCAAACTGTGCCATTGGCAATTACATGGATTATCGTGCATAGCCCCAGATAGATCTACTGTTCCAATAAGCAGGAATAAACAGTAGAGCAGAACTTGATGGTAGAGTCAGAAATACTGAATTCACAGATATAAAAGGATGCCTCCTTATATGTTTGCAGTAAACTACTGGTAGAAGAAAAATTGTGCAGACCTGGAGGGAAGAAGGGGGCATTCTCCAAAATGGTTGCTATTCTGGGAACAAAGAGTTTTACTCAGAAAATAAAATAGAAGAGTACAATGACTCCTATTTTTTTTTCTCTTTTGGAAAACGTGGAGTAATGAGTAAACTTGAAAGGAATAAAATCTTCAGGACATTCAAGAAATATTTGACATGTGACTCTATAGATGCCTTAACATAAGATTTAAAACATGCCTGGAAGTCCCTAAGATAAAGAGTGGGCAGTCAGAAGGCTTTGTCTTTACATGAGAAGGTAAAATATTGATAGGGAAGACAAATAAAATGCAACAGAAACCAAAGATTCCTAAATGAATTTTGAGATGATATCACATGCAGTATATTTACATACTCAGAAAATAATACAAATGGTCTAGTTAGCTCAGTCTGTGGCTGAGCTTACAATCTGTCTAATGTGTACTTGCTTTTTTTGCCTGCAAAGTCAATTTACTTCTCATTTAGAAAGCAGGTTGGCTAAAGGAACAGAGAATTGCAGACACACAGGATGTATTGAAATGGGGTTTATTAACTTCACATTTTCTCACCAGAAAGCCTTTCTACTGTTGTGAAAAGAATAAAATCCAATACACAACTTTGGAAGCATTTTCTTATAAGCCTCCACCATGAGCCATTTATTTGTCTCAGAGGGAAATTGAGCTTTGTATTGGAAAATGTTATTGGAATGTATTCAGTTTCTACATTTCCTATGCTTTGATCTGGAAATGTAAGATAATATAATGTATTAACTAAATCTAATAGTAGATCATATGTGTACATTTTAAAATATGATGCCATTTTATTTTATAACCGCAAGTATGTGAACATTGAAATCAAACAATGGATAAAGGAAACCACAGAAGATGATTGAACTGAAAAGAAATCCATCTAATTAGAAATAGTTATAATACTTTTCAAGTGCTCCCAGATATGTTAGTTTCTATTTTAAAAAATGGGATTTCAATCTGAACTTATTTTTTTAAAGATTTTATTTATTTGAGAGAGAGAGCATAAGCAGAGGGTGTGGGAGGCAGAAGAAGAGGGAGAAGGGGGCTCTCCACTGAGTAGAGAGCCAGAGCCGCATGGGGCTCGATCCTAGGACCCTGGGATCAGGACCTGAGTTGAATGCAGACACTGAACCAACAGAACCATCCAGGCACCCCTCCATCTGCTGGACTTATATATTTCATTTTTCCATAAAGACATACCGCTTGTAGCTTACAAATATATGAGAAGGGCTGACTGAAACACTAGACCTCAGTTCCCTGATGTTTAAACCCTCTTACTGCAGAGTATTATTTTTCTAAGTGTATTACACTGAAAATAAATCAAAGGAACCTCATTAAAATGGAGTGTAGAAGCCTTGAAGGGAGAGCTCTTATGCACCTACCCTTAAAAGGAAACCTAGTATTCTCCAACAGGTATATCTTACTTTAAATACCTCAGTAGGAGGAAGGAAGAATTAATTCCTCCTTGCCCAGCAATAGCCCTGTCAGTGAGAAACCTTCACACTCTGTCAATGAGAAGCTATAAGAAAGAGCCCCCTGCTTGCTTCTTTCCCCTTTAAAAGCAGGCCTTTTTGCCTTCTGTTCCCTGGATTTGCCTATGGTTTACTATAGTCGTCCTGAATTGCAATTCTCTGCTATTTCCAAGTAAACTAATTTTGCTAGTAAGAAGTTCACTCAAAGGCGAATAATAACTACAATAAGAATGGAAACAGCCCAGATTTCCATACAAAAGAGAATGGTTCAATTTGGTATTTATATACCACTGAATACTAGACAGCAAAGCAAAACAAAACATTAAATACAACCATACCTATCAATATGAATGGATGGATCTCTACCACATAATATATATTTTTACCACATAATATTAAAGAACATAAACCAACTGCAGAGTACGTACACCATAACCCAATGTACACAAGCTTTAGAAACATGAAAAAAAAAAAAAGACTTAACAGTATGTTGTCCAGGAATGCATAAATATGTTAAAAATAAGAAAAGGAAGGAAATGATAAGCAAAGAATTCAGAAGACCAGTTACATCTGGGGAGGAATGAAAAAATTTAACCTGGGCACAGGGAGGTAGGTTGGAAGTGTAATAGAAAGACTTAAAAGTAGTGGTAATATTTTTAATTTAAGCCTTCTATAGATGCTTATTTTCATTACTATTCTTTAACCCACGTCCCTTTCTATTTGTGAAAAATACCACATTTTTCCCTTAAAACTAAATTCAGAGCAACCAAAAGAAACCCAACTTTTTAAAGCCAATTTGAGTTAAGTCATGTCTCTTCTCTGACTAAAGGGTGAAAATCAGAACAAATTGTCAGTGTCTTTTACAAATCATAATCCTCTTTAGCTGAAATATTTACGAAAGTAAACTACCCTGGAGTCAAGTCACTGCAATAATTCAGTCACCTGTGTTTCTTACATGTTGAAAGGATAGAACTATGCATTTCAATTTATGCAAAAATGTTTGGAATCTATGTTATTTTATGGTAGTTTTAAGTCCAGGTTTCCACCTTCACTTCCTGGGTTTTGAAATATTTTCTTAAGTGTCTCATTTTCTTAGAACTAGGCTTTTTTTTTAAATGAGGTACATAAAAGCTTTTGAATCTCAGCTCTCCTGATTTTTCCCCCAATTGTTTAAAGTCTCTGAGCCACAATTTAATTATTGTTAAAATGGTAATAATGCACACCTCTTACGGTATTTGTACATATTTTTAAAAATTTCTATCATAATACCTAGAAGTTAAGAGTTGTTAAATAGAACTCACTCTTTTTATTTTTTTTCTTATTTCAACTTCAAGTCTGGTCTTCTGGCTAGACCCACAGGGGTGCTCTGAATAGTATTGTTTTGTCTTCTGTGCACTTTATTATTCCTGTAGTATCCGTGATCAGGAGCTCCAGTTTCTAGAATATTTTTTCTTCCTTTTATTTTTAATTATACCATTATTTTAATAGCAATCTAGTTTTTGTCTCTCTCCCCCTCTCCCTTTTTCCAAACTTACTTTTTATTTATTTTTTTTTAATTTTCTGAACTATATAACCTACCCATCTGACCAAATAGGTTGAAGTTTCTGTTTTGCTATATTACCTCATTGCTGCTGCTATGTTGGTAGGTGCTCTCAGGAGTCACAAATAGGATAAATATGTAAGGAAACCTTCATTTAGACTTTCCTGTTAATTATTGCAGTTATTCTCCAGTGACCATTGCGGGCTTGAACACACACATTCGTTATGTTAAGTAAACAATAATTTTATTATAAGTGGGGGCTTTTTTTGGTGAAGTAAAACTTCAGAATTTATTCACCAAATATATGTTTTAAGAAATTGAGTATCAGGGTATTGTTTACACTTAGAAATCAGAGATCTTATTTCAGTATTGCTTGGTGTGACATCTTAAGACTAGTTGTACTGTTTCTTCCCCCAAAAAACCACACTCAAATTACCAAAACAGAGTTCATCTTTCTGTTGGCATAAGAAGAATCAAGATTTTTCTACCACGTATAAAATTCAGGAGGGAAACCTTCAGAGCCTTCCACCTGGTTTAAAATTAGCCAACAGTACATTTTTTTCATATCGTGTTCTCACATACCAGTACAGTAGACATGTGTAGATAAAATATGTTTTGTTGGTATTTAACACTCCTATTCATAAGAAATCTCTTGTATCTTTATGGATATGAATAGTTTATATGGATAGTTTATATCACCAATACATCATTATTTTGATACATACTAAGGCAATTACTTGTGTTTATAAGCTTTTTAGGCTTATTCATATGTAATAAGTAATGTACAACAGATGAAGCTCACTATTTTTGAAACTTCCAAGCACTGAGCATAAAAAATATATTTGCCTTAGGCCGTAGAGCTCCTAAACTTTGTGCTATGTAGAAATGTAGAAAATAACAATAGGAAGAAAGACAAAGTTAGGTAGCAAAGGTATGGAGCCTGCCAAATAGTTATGATAAGCTGGTACTGTTTACCATGCAGCAAATGAAACAGCATTCAGCAGTGCACAGAAGCAATTAGGGAGTGTGTTTCCTAAGCTACTTTAGTCAGCCCTATTTTGAAGAGGCAAAATAATATCTAGGATCACTCTTATTAAAGGACCCCTAATGAGATGTATTACTAATACTATATATATTGAATTTTTACTTGGAAAAAAAATTTTCTTTTCTTTTTTTTAACTTGTAAAGACCAGAAAGGATTATGGGTCAGGAGGCAATCACCATGAAAAGACCATATGGAAACAAGTGAAATAAAGATACTATATATTTAAATGATATTCAAACTTACTCAATGTAACCTCAGTTTTAGTTTTAGATATGAATTCTAAACAAGAAGCATTTTTTAGAATCAAAAGTGTGAAAATTAATATTAGCATTGACTTCTTTTTTATTGAACTAAAATTCCATCATTTGATTCTTTGCTTTTAGAAGTTTCTATGTGACCAAAAACAGTTAATACAAGTGACATGGCTGGGTTTTTCTTAGATTGGTTTAGTCTCTTCAGTCATAAAATGGAATCCTGTTATAGAAAAATATTTAATCAAAGTCTGTGAACAACTAAGCACCAAAACATGAAAAGTAATATAATTATTAGTTTCTACTCCATGGAGATTCAAGTTCTTTTAAGGAACTGAAATGACTGGAAGGGAAAACAAAACAGAACAAAACTTGAGAGCAGCATATGCAACCTTTATTGTTTCATAGAGTTAATAAGTATTCCAAAATTTTAGCAAGGAAGAGATGGCTGTAGCTGGAGCAAGAGGGTGAAGCTTCATAGAGGGACAATTGGGTTTTACGCAGGAGTCTGAGTACAGTTAAGGAAGGGATCATGGGTCAATGTTACTTGTTGGAAAAAACATGAATAAAGGCACAAAGGCAGATTGTGTCTAATGAGGGCAAGAGGGAGGCAAAAGAAATTCTGAACAGTTTGAAATGGAATAGCTCTATGGTGAGTAGAATAGTGTTCCCCCAAAATGTCCATGTCCTAATCCCCAGAACTTGTGAATATATTAGGTTATATAGCAAGGAGAAATAAGACTGTAGATGAAATTAAGCAATGCAAATTAGTTGACCTTAAAATACAGAAATTTTCTTGGATTATGTAGGACAGCCCAGTGTAATCAAAAAGGTCTCTAAAAATCAACAAGGGAAACAGAAGTGTCAAAAAATTGGAGAGGAAGATGTAACCTCAGAAGCGAGAAGAGACTGTTGAGATGTGAGAAGAGCTCAACCTTATTTTCTGGCTTTGAATATGGAGGGAAAGACCACCACTTAAGGGACATCAGCAGTCTCTAGAAGCTGGGAGAGGTAAGGAAAAAAATGAACTCCTAAAGCTACCAGAAAGTAATGAAGGAGTGATAGGATCTTTACTTTAGCTGATTAAGACCTGTGTCATTCTTCTAACCTACAGCCATGTCAGATAAAAATTTATATTGCTTTATACCATTATGTTTCTGATAATTTGTCTAGGACAAGTTATCAGAAAGCTTGAAAGTTTGGCTAGTCACCATCCATCCCAAGGGTAAGGATCAATATTCAAATGAAGAGAGCCATATTATGTCAGTGGTGTGAAAATGGACATCAATAGAATATAAGAAGAAAAATATACAATCTTCAAGTGAAAAAAATTACTGGGGACAAAATAGATGAAGACTTGTCAATGATGAATATAGTATTTTTTGCAAATTAGAGAAAATAACAATACATAAGATAATGTTACTTCAGTTGTTCTTCAATACAGTTTTCACTAGAGTTTTACCAAAACTCTACCAGAGTTCCTTTACCAGAAATTACCAAAAAGTTTAGATCAACATATAATGTGTAGATAAAAATATATCATTAAAATAAGTGGAATTTTAGATACATACATATTATGTGCCTCATAGCACAACAAATATGTCTCCTAAAACGTACACATATATGTATTTCAATTTTATTTTTAAAAAGCATAACCATGCCAGCCCTTTCTGGCCTGCCAGGTGTACTCGAATGTTTATAGCAGCAATGTCCACAATAGCCAAACTAT